>NC_056739.1:301833239-302000739 GCF_019279795.1 Protopterus annectens
ACTTCATTGTGAGTTTTTCAAAATTTTTTTTTTTTTTTTTTATTTAAACTTGTTAAGTGAGCTTACAAGCTCAGCCTGGGGTTTAAGAGGATAATACAAATGAAAGGTTCAATCACAACTTGGTACAACATTATACAGTGTTCCAAGAAAACAGAGAAGCTACATATATGTAATACACCTTCAGTCTGTAACAGTAATCAAAGGGAAGGAGATGACCAGGTATTCGGAGAGAATTAATTAAAGAGGTAAAGATAAAGTGCCTAATAAAGGAGTAGGAAATGGATACGGGCTTCATTTGTTTTTCTCATTGTTGGTATATTCAAAAATTCTAGTCAACCTTCTGGAAAGTTCATAGACACTAAGGCTTCACATACTTTCATATGCAGATCTGGCTTGTATTGCATGCAAAATATATATAACACAATGCAGTAATTCAGTGTTGCCATAACCATGCCTTTAAAATTTGGATGACATTTGTCTGATGATTTGTTTTAATGCTGTCGCAAATAATGAGCACATTTATATACATCCATATTTTATAGTTCCATAATCTGCTGGTAAGATGCGTAGTGTAGAAGGATTTACCGCAGCATTTTGTTGCCTAGTTGTGCAGAAATGCATAACTTAATGTAGTGCCATGTTGACGTAGCATGTCACACATCAGTGTCAGCTGTATATGAACCCTTGCATCATTTTATTTTCTCCGGTGTCCTTCCTGAGTAAACACAAGTGCACAATGGAGCTGCAAAGTGTGAGTCTGCAACATAACCAGAATAATACAGTATGAGGTAGACATGTGTTTTGTCATTTACATGAGAAGAATGCACTCTGGTAAAGGGTAGCACAGTAAATTGTAAGTGTATCTTTCAAACCTCCCTTCAATCTCATCTACTATCACCTCTGATCACTAACATTATTGTTACAACAAACACTAAACTTGTATAAACACTTTATGACTTGTACTGTTAATTATATTCTCTGTATTACTTTTAACTTTATCTACATTTTAACTTTTGTGTTTTTAAATGTGTACTCCCTGATTTTGTATTTGTATTTTAAATTGTATATTTATGCTTTTGTATACTGTACATTCTATACTTTACTTATGTTATATTCTGTTAACTGCTTTTGGAGCTTTTCTTCTCGGGCCTCCACTGAAAATGGGCTCTGCTTGGCCCAGTGAACTTCCCCGGTCATCAAAGTGGAAATAAATAAATGCATAAATAAATCTATATTATAGGGTGTGTGCTTTGCCAGTTATACTGTTTCTAGGGAAGTAAAGTTTATTTTGGTGTAGCATCAGCTTCATGTACTATTTATGCTGCATAATGCTACTACTAACTTATAAATTCTTTGCGTCTGATACAAGATGCACTGGTGTCAGTCTGCTAGCTATGTCGCTACCTCTTCCATTGCCTTAACTGCCAGGGTACTTAACTTATCTTCTAACCCTGGTAGCATGCTTGCCCCCAGAGGCATAGCTAGGTTAGGGTGATGGGGTACAAATGTTGGTATTGCTCCCGCAGTCAGAACTGAAGCACTGTAGTGCCCTCTGTGTGGCATAAACTGTAACAGCAGCTTGCTACCCTTTTAAAGGAAAGAAAAACTAGAATTAAGAAAAGGAAAGAAGATATTTTTTCTTCCAGTGGAGTGGAGGAACTTATTTTGTTTTTGCTCCTCAACTTAAAGTTGGAGAGGGGACATCAGGTCGGGGTGGGGGCATAAAAGTAGCTAGCTACACCTCTACTTGTCCCATTCCTAGACTGATGTTATTCCTAGTCTCTGATCTCACATCTGTTACCTTCCTTTATGCAGATGGTACTCCATCCGCATCTCTTTCCATTCTCTGTCATTCCTGAACAAACTCTACCCAAGTGCCTCCATGTCCCATCCCCTCTTTTCATCAACCCATGTTTCTGTAACACCATCAGTGTCCATTCTCACCTCCTGCCTCACAGCTTGCACCTCCCCATATTCCTGCCCAGACTCCTTGCAATGCAGAGTAAAACTTCCCAGCTACATCCAAGTCACCCTTGTTTGTTTTGCTATGTTCTGCATCTCACCCCCGTATAAATTCTGATGAGTATACCATAGTTGCATCACATAGAAATAATCATTGATTATTATGATTTGTTAAGTAATAGAGCATATTTTCAACAGGTGCCTCAGAAAAAAATGAATTACAAAGCAGTGCTAAGAGAGTGTCCCGGAATAAACATATCAGATATTCTGCACAGCCATAACATATTTGTCTTACAGCATCCTGAAAAGCCATCATTTTGTACAGTAATACCATTCTTTCTCTTTTGCACTTAAAAGGTAGCACTTGCTTACACTGAAACAATGAGGTTTTTGCACATTATTGACAGTGTTCAGCTATATTACCACACAGCACATAGTCGAAAATGTGGGGCAATCGCTAGTAAATCAGATTTAACAGTTGTTAAATGATGTTTATTGCTGTATCTCCAGTGAATTTGGTGATTGATTGCACATGTAGTAAACTGGTAATAGAAGTATTGTTATTTAATCACGTCTGAGTCTGTGATTTCAGGGGCTTTAGCACAAGCCCTGTCTGTCAACAACTGCTTCCTTAGGTTCTTGCAATTTCATATCCATTGCTTAAGTAATGCTGGCTGGCCTTCTTAGCGTCTGCCACCCCCTTCTTCTTTTGCCTTTGATCTTTCCAAACATTGTTTCCTTCTATTGTGAATCCAGCCTTCACATTATATACTCAGGGCATCTGAGTTCTAATTTTACTGTCAGTCTTTCTAGTGAACAGTCTGCGTTTATTTTTTTAATTATTGATTGAGTTTGTCTTACAACTTACAGAATTCTCAAGTTTTCTCCAGTAGCACAGTTCAAATAATTTGATTCCATAAAATCCAACATTCACAGCCATATGTTATTACTGGAAAAACATATCTTTGATTTTATGGACTTCTGTTGATGTATTTGCTCTTTAAAATTTTATCCAGATTTACCATAACTCTCCTGCCAAAAAGGAAACCTGTTTTAACTACATGAATGCAATCCCATCTGCAGAAATCTTTGAGCCTAAGAAAATGAAATATGTCACTGTCACCGCTTCTTCTTTTTTAAAAAATAAATACCTTTATTAAACCATCATGTATGACATAGGCAATTATACATTTCTATAAAGGAAAACAAACCATGTTGACATAATTTTAGTTGCAAATATTAAACATCACAAGCCATATTGACATAATTTTATTTGTAAACATTATACATTACTTATAATCTGTTCAATTATTGTCAGTCAAACATTATATAACTCATTCAAATCCTGCTTTCTTTTAAACCGTGTTCCTCCTCTGCATGTATTGTTCCCACAATTCCTTTTTTTCTACATAATTTGCTTCTACCCTTTTCCAAATACCCCAATTCCAGTTGTTTTATCAATATTGCTCTATTCACTACTTGTAGTAAAGTTGGTTTTAGACTTTAATTTCCATTTTCTAGTAATTGCCTTTTTGGCAGCCACCATAATTAGACTCAGCAAGGCCCAACTATGTCTAGGCAATTCCAGTTCTGTTTCATAGCTCAAAAACATAATTTCCTTAATTATACCAATTTGCTCACCCAGTATCTCTGACAAAGCAGTCTGCAGGGGAATCTTTAAAGTCTGCCAACTCATTACAGTCTGCCAATTACATCATTCTTCTCCATCACACCTCCAACATGTGCTGTCGACCTGAGGAAGAATTCTTTGGAGTCTACATTGGGTATAAAAATATCTATGTCAACACTTCCAGTCAAAGATCCTAAATCATCTAGACTTTGCTGCATATCTGGGAGACATACATATATCTCCCCATTGTTTCTAAACTCCAGCTTTACTCCATAGCATATTGCCTACTCCACGGTGATCTCTGCCTAACATATAAAGCTATGTCAAACCCAGAGCTGTTGGACATGCTACACCTAAAGAAATCTCAATCCCTCTGAGCTACACGCTCTAGGAACCTAAACCTTGTCACCACAATAAACAGGGCACGCTGGAGGGATAGATTCCTGTCCCAGAGACTTCCTATACTCTGGAACAAGCTACCCATCTATGTCAAGCAAAGTTCTTCATTAGCACTCTTCAAGAAAAATCTTGATGAGTGGATGGGAAATAGAAAATACACCCCGGGGATCACTTCTGTGTCTCTGCTGGACAGTGGCACAGGAAAATAACTTTCTTGGGTGGCGTAAGGTATTGAACCTTGCTGGCTAGGCGTACGTAGGCCCTTGGGCCGATAGCCTAGTACCTACCTATGAACCTATATATCCCCCCATTGTTTCACTGTGAATTGATTGTTTATCCAATCTTTCTTCCCAATCCTTTCTAATTGCCTCCAATTGATTCTTATAGTTATCATGCAATATTTTATAAGCTCTACTAATTATTCCTTTTTTAACAGCAGCTTCTGTTCTAGATTCTACTAAAAGCTCTACCAGTGCTGGTCTTTCACTTAGGATACCCCTATTTCTTTCTATTTGCCTTCCACATGGATTGATATCAGAGTATAGGCAGTCTCTAGCTTGCAGTCCAAATAAATTCTTGGCCACTTCCAATTCTGTTACCTTTCCCTCTCTAATTATTTGCTCCCAATACTTGGATTCTTTTACAAGTTTTCTTCAACAAATTCTAGCCATCTCTTGCCTATTGTCAATATCCCTAATTGCAGTCATCTCTGTCAGTAGAATCACCTTTCTCCATTCCCGTATTGGCTTAGTTCTTAGAATACTTTCTGCTATTTTATGAATATAATATTCTTCATGGTTATTGTTATTCTCCTGAAGGATCTGCATCCAAAGTCCCAGTCTATCCTTGTTTCTTGAGCTTCCCCCTTGTTTCATCATCATCCCTTTTTGCTTGCACTATGTATAACAGCCTTAAATGTACAGCTCTGAAATACCCCTTCAAGTTGGGTAATCCCAAACTGCCTTGTTCATTTGGAAGAATCAGCTTATCCCACGTGACTTTTACCATCTTCCCCTCCCAAATAAAATCATTCAGCTATTTATTAATTACTATCTGCAACTTCTCCCCTGGTTGATAAAAATATGCCTGACCTGTGTATAAAAACTAAAGGGACTAAAAACATTTTAACTGCTTGTATCATGCTATCTATATCCATATACTAGAACTTCCAATTTCTCAATTTTTGTGATATATTTTGTTTAGTCTCTTCCCACCTATCCTTAGCTGCCACACTAGAACCCTTAATCCATACTCCTAAGTACTTCATTTTGTCATGTCCTCGTAAATATGGATATTGCAACCAATTTGTGTGTGGACACATAATTTACAGCTATCCCAAAAAGATCTGAAACTGCCTCAAAATGTTCCACAACACTGAAATGTCCTTTTCTGTTATTTTATCAGATGTAAAATAACATCTGATCATCTGCAAATAGTGTCTCTTGACTGCCATACCAATAGTATCCTTGAATTTCTGAGTCTGTTATTGTTTTGCCAGTGGTTCTAAATATAGTACAAATAACAAAGGGGGAGGAGGGACACCCCTGCTTGATTCCTCTGCTCAAACAGAAATCATCAGAGAGGAACCCACCCACTTTAATTTTCACTTCTGTCCCCTCATATATGCTCATAATCAACCTTATAATTTTATCAGGGAATGCAAATGCTTCCATTGCCCTGCTTATAAACTCACAGCTTACTCTGTCAAATGCTTTCTCTGCATCAAGACCCATCAACAACAGTGGTATTTTTCTTAAATTTAGCTTCATCATTGTTCTGTTAATGTTGTCAAATGTTTGCCTCATTTCAGCAAAAGCACATTGATCCATATTTATCAATTTTGGTATCTTTGTTTTTCTTTTAGCCATCATAGACAAACACTTTATAATCATGATTTAGTATTGAAATGGGCCTGTATGAAGCTGGATCTGATGGGTCTTTACCCTCTTTAGGTATTACAGCTACCACTGCTTTCTTCCAGGATGTTGGTGCTTCTCCTCCTCTTAAAATACTGTTAAACAAAACCCTCCAGATTTTTATCAATTTTTTTCCCTACTAACTGCAAGACTTTCCTGTCCCCACTTCTTGATCGGTTTTAAAAGAATTGATAGTGATGGATGACATAATTTTATTTTATTTTTTAATATTGAGTGCCAAGCCAGCTTTTGCATTTTCTGGCTCTTCACCCTTCCACATTTCAGCCATCAGAGTGGTATTATCTGCATATCTGAGCTTGTTAGTATTTTCCTCACAATATAACCTTAAGCAATAGAAGAGGTGGATTTAAATCAAGAGACAGCTAAGTAATCCTGCAGCTATTGTTGCATTTGTCATGAAAATGTCAGTAGATGAGAGTTTTAGCAGTATATTTAAAAAACATGCCTTTATGGACCCTGGAGTGTAATTCCAGATTTGAGAAAGGTAGTGTCCAAAATTGCTATCACCAGATCTGTTTTTAAATTTCTAAACCTCAAATTGAAAAACACTTCTGATTCACTGATCCTTGACTGGATTTTATTGTTTTAGGATACTGTTTATCGATGGGTGGGGAGATGGGAGTCTACATACAAGCATAAGGTGTCTCAATTTGACATTGTTGACCACAGGAATCATAAGAATTATAGGAAATACAAGGTAGTCTTGGAGCCATTTATGCCTTGCCAGTACTCACCCTTATAAACTGTACCTCCTTGTTCAAGGAGGGCTAGGCCAGTCAAGTCAGGGGTGAATTTATAAATACCCATCCGGTCCTCCATTTCCCATTTTAAGCAAGATAATACTCACATAACTTAATTAGCAGTGGGAGTCTATTCCATTTGAGGGGAAGTTACTGCATAATTAATCCATTTCTCTACCATGTTTTGTTTACTTGCTAATGATCCCTTGTTGAGGTATTTGTGGGACTTATTGACTTGTAGAAAGTTTTCTATCCATCTTACTATATAGGGATCTATTTATAATATATAGGTTCATAGGTTCATACTAGGCTATCTGCCCTAGGGCATTTACATGCCTAGCCAGAGTGTGCTTGGCTTTCACCACCCATTTTAAAATGAATTTTGCTATGCCCTTTTTCGAGGTTAGTATACTGTGCATCTGTCTAACAGTGACACAGAAGTGATATCCGGAGTAAATCTATGATCTCCCATCCACTCATCAAGATTCCTCTTGAAGAGAGTCAATGAGGGACTCTGCCTAACCTGAACTGGGATTTTATTCCAGAGTGAAGGGAGCCTCTGGGTTATGAATCTGTCCCTCCAGCATGTCCTATTTATTTCAGTGCTGAGGTTCAAGTCTCTCGAGCGCGTAGCTCGATGGGATTTGGATTTTCTGAGGTGCAGCATGTCCATTAATTCCGGGTTGGACATGGCTTTATACGTCAGGCACAGATCGCCTCTGAGCAGGCGGTATGCCACTGAGTAGAGCTGGAGTTTCTTTAACCGGGCAGCATATGGCATCTGTTTGAGCCCTTTGATCCTCTTGGTGAGGTATTTTGGGGTCTTTCCAGTTGCTGCAGGTGTCTGGTAAGGTACATCCCAAAAGGGGCATTGTACTAAATTATGGGCCTGATGAGGGATGAGTAAAGAGGCACGATGACCTCCCCTGATCTAGATGTGAATCCCTTCATGATTAGGTGGGCTATATAAAATGATTTTCTATCCACTTTGGCCACGTGGTTGTCGAATGAGAGATTACTATCATCTTGGGTCCCCAGGTCCCTAATTACTTCTTCCGTACTTAATGGATTACCATCTATGTGGTAATTTGTGGGCACTTTGTTTTTGCTGAAGGGGATGACTATACACTTTTTGGTGTTTAGCTTGAGGCTATGGCTCTGGCACCAGTTGTCTGTTTCTATGAGGCCCTTCTGTAGGAAGCTTGTGTCGGCTAGAGAGTCGATTATGGCACCCAGTTTGCAGTCATCTGCGAACTTGGTCAGCCACAGTCCTTCCGTGTTGGCCTGTACCTCCGAGAAATATATACCGAACAAGAGAGGTCCCAGGACTGAGCCTTGTGGGATGCCACTTGTAACTGGTTTGGAGTCTGACATGGCTCCAGTAATTCTAACCATGTGGGTTCTGTCCTTGAGCCAGTTTGCAACCCATCTAGTGACATAGGGGTTTATGTTTAAGCTGGTGAGCTTATCTATAATGCCCGAGTGGGGTATTGTATCGAAGGCTTTTGCGAGGTCCAGGTAGGCTGTGTGGACCACCTTCCCCTTGTCAATGGCCTTGGTGACTGTTTCAAAGAAATCGACCAGGTTTAAGAGGCAGGATCTGCCCTTAACAAAGCCGAACTGGGTAGGATCCAGTGTCTGTAGGTCCCCAATATCTTTATTTATGAGGTCCACGATTATCCTTTCCATAGCTTTGCAGACCAAGCTAGTCAGGCTTATGGGGCGATAGTTTCCAGGATCCGTTGAGGCACCACCTTTGTGGAGAGGGACCACTGTTGCTGTACACCACTCTTTGGGTACATATCCTGTAGTAAGGCTGAGATTGAACAGTAGTTTTATGTTTGGGCTTAGTTCTTTTTGGAGTTCATGTAGGACGCAGCCCGGGACACCGTCTGGTCCCATTGATGCTGTGTTTTTTGCTTTGGAGAGGGCGGCTCTTATCTGAGCATCTGAGATGTCAGGGGGGCAGCACTCTGCTGGGACAGATATTTGCCCTTTTGGTGGGGAAGGGGGGGGGGGTTTGCTCTGAACCTGTCAGCTAGGATGTTGGCAATGTCTGTGGGTTCAGTGTATTTTTTGTCATTTTGTACTAATTCTGAGCATATCTGGGAATTCCCACCCAGGTTTCTAACATAACTAAAGAAAGCCTTGTGATTATCCTTAGTGTCCTGTGCAATTTTTCTCTCTAAGCTGGCCTTAGACGATTTAATGAGTGCTCGTATATTTTTGCTAATACTGATCAGAGATGCCTTCCCTTTTTTGGATTTTGCTCTATCATGTAGTAGCTTCCTCCTTCTCTTGTATAGTTTGTTTATGGCTGGGTCCACCAGACAGGACACCTGCCTTTGGGGGATTGGGTCTTGGTTTTGTTTGGGATTGCATGATCCATGTATTCCTGAAGGTGTTCATAGAATGCGTTTATAAAGGATTCTGCGGTCTGGGCCGTATTTTCCACAGGCCCGGGGGCTTTGAAGGATTCCACCTCGGTTTTGAGGAGTGTGAAATTTGCTTTAGAGAAGGTTTTCACTGTGGTTTTCAGGCAATGGCTGGGGTCGAGATGTGAATATCTAGTGAGATTAGTTTATGGTCGGATCTTACCAGTGAGGGATACACTCTGGTCTGGAGCATAGAGTCCCCATGTTGGTGATGATCAGGTCCAGTATGTTTTCCCCTCTTGTGGGAGTGGTAACAAGCTGTTCCATAGTATTTGAGTTTATAAATACGAGGACCCTTTGGGCTAGGGTGTTGGAGCTAGAGTAATGCTCCCAGTCTATGTTTGGGTAGTTGAAGTCGCCCAATATAATGGTGTTTGGAGAGACCTTCATATTTTCCAGTGTTCTCAGGAAGGCCGAGTGGGGTTCCTGGGTTTGGGAGGGTGGTCTGTAGCAGGCTATAAACTGGAAGGCAGTTTTACCTACTGTTAGTTGCACATGGATAGTCTCTGATGCTTCGTGCTGTGCCACCAACCTGGAGGTGTGGGTATCTTTGACGAATATTGATACTCCCCCTCCTTTTGTGGTTCGGTCCAAGTTTTGGGGCCGAAAAACATGGTATGAGGTATAACCTGGTAGTGCTGGGGTGCTCTCGGGAGCCTTGAACCAGGTTTCTGTTACTGCACAGATATCAGTGTTCTCCATGCTAAGGAGAGTTTTGAGTGTGTGCATCTTGAGGTTTAGACTTCTGGCATTGAGTAGAATTACTCTTAGTTTCTTTTCCTTTGTGATACCTATGGAGGTGGGTTTGTCTTTTGAGCCTTGCCTAAAAAAGGCAGTATGGGGGTGGCAAGAGCCTTTGCCAATATCCGAAAGCCCAGAGGTGACAGATGCAAGCCATCCCTAGCGAAGCATTGTGGCTTGTCGAGCATGTCATCCCAGGCTGACAGGCATTGGATCCCCTTTGAATGACACCAATACTTAAGCCAATTGTTGAAATTGATCATCTTGTCTTCATATTGTGGCATCATTCTTGGTGAGGGTAAGATGCTACTCAAGGTCAGGGTCATACCAGCCTGGGCTACATGCTCAGAGAGCTCCTCTATGTCTCTCTTCATGTAGTCCAGGGAGGTACATCTCAGGTCATTCACACCAGCATGGACAATGACTGAGTCATATTTGTACTTGCCTTGGAGTGATCTGAGTGCTTGTGTTATGTGGCAGATCCTAGCGCCCGACAGGCAGCTCACCATGACCTTCTCCTTGTTCAGCCTGGTGAGCGGGACATCAGTGTGCCTGACGATAGAGTCACCTATTATAAGTGTATCAGGTGTATTGTTTAGCCTTAAGGGCTGTGACTGTTCGGCACACTGGCTTTGTGATCTATGTGTTGCACTTGTTTTGTTTTGGGGTAGCGGTTGCTTGGGTGTCTGCTTTGGAGGTCTCTGTTGCTTAGGCAGATTTTTATTTAGAGACTCTTGAGTATGTTTTTGTGTGTTTATGTGTATGGTTTGCTGTCGTGGTAGGTCTATGTGAGACTGGAATTGTAGTGAGTGTGGTTTCCTTCTCCTCCTGACTGGTTATGCCAGTACTGAGTTGAGAGAGCTTAGCCACCAGTTTAGCTATATGGTTGCATCTCTCACATGTGTTGGAATTTGTTGGGAGGAGGAGAGGGTTGTCTGTGTACATGAGGCAGTTGTAACATTGCCTGAAGATTCCCAGATTCACCAGCTGGACCGGAGAGGAGATTGACAACTGACCTTTGGACATGCTAGAATAGTATTGGGAATTCCTTTATAATTGAAAAAAGGGTCAATGGGGAACAAGGTACTCGAGGGGAGTTTGTGAGGGTGCAGTGCTTTTAATTTTTTAGTGCTGACTTATATAATTGCTTTAGTGAGCAAGTGCCAGGCTTTAGAGTAGGAATAGGGTGTTTATTATGAGAACTAGATCAGTTCTAAGGGAAAAAGTGAAGAGCAGACTTTGTGGAGCCGAGAATGGTTTAAACCCAATTAAGCGGTGTTGCCCGATGCTGTGCTATGCGCAAAATCGCGCAAAGCAGCGCTAAAGCGGGTTTTATACAGGGGGACTTGAAAGAGCTAGAAATTGGCCCAAAACGGCCAATAGACTACCAGATTCTTGTGCTGGGAACACTCCTCCAGGGATAGATGGGCTGCTCTGAGCTCCCCACTGCCACTGGTGAACAAAGAAGCCTCCCTTTATCCAAGAAAGGAAATGGGCAACACAGGAACTTTCCAAAAGTCCAGAATACAGCAAACCCTGTATTTGGACTACTCTAGGTCAGGAAAGACTGGAAACAAGGATAATTTTTTTTTTTTTTAATATTGAGATTTAATAATATTGGTTAACTATCATAGTATATGGGATGGTGTCAAACACCATGGCCAGGTTAATGTACACTGTGTGGACAAGCATGTCGCTGTTAACAGCATGCATTGCCCTTTTTAAGAGGTTAAATAGATTCATTAGGCTGTGTCCTTGATAAAGCCAAACTGTTATGAGTCTAGCTTGATTATCTTTGAGTTTATCTGGTCAGTTTTAATATCTTCCATGGCATTGAGAATAGGACTTGTCAGGCTGATGAGGCTATAATTCTCTAGGTCACTGGCAAGCCTACCCTTGTGGAGTGGCATCACCCTGTTGTGAGCCAAACATCAGGGGCAACACCAGTGACTAACCTGATGTGAAATAGTCTGAGTGGTTTGCCAGGTTTGTTTAGTATTTTGCATTAAAAAGCCAGATTATTTATCAGGTTCCATAGAGGAAGTATTTTAAGTCCTGAAGAGCACGTTCAGTACACAAGCATTATGATCATCAGGGATCTGAGACATTTTGGGATAGGTGAGCTTTGAATAGTCATTTCTGGGGTAAAATGCACAGGGAATTGGTATGCTAGTATAATGGCAGTATCCACTAGATCAGACTAGTGGTGCCATTATGATTAAATTCACAGCACTGTTCGGTGCTATTTATTAGTTTCCTAATGTTGCTTAATAAAGTTTTGTAATTGTCCTTAATTTCAAATGCTAACCTAAGTTTATAACTTCATAGGAAGTTGCTAGGCCAATGGCCCTAGGGCCTTTACAAACCTAGCCATGTAAAATTCCCAGAATACCCTAGTTGACCATAGTCAGATGGTTGTTTGCAGTGTGATACTATGATCAACACTGAGTGCTCCTGTCCATGAGGGGCATAGGTGTCACCCCTGGAGAGAATTTGCAGTTTCCCATCCAGTTGTCAAGGACTACTTTATGAGACCTAACAGAAGTGTTCATGTTTATAGTCAGTTTTCTGAAGTTATCTTTGACCTAAAAGTGTTTTGACCTGCTGCATCCTTTGAGGAATGTTTTTTTTTTTTTTTTTTTTTTTTTTTTGTAGAGTTTATTTATGTTGGCAGACCAGCAGGGTGGTGTGTGCTTAAACGTCATATTATCTTTAGATCTTGCTGTGACTGCCAGTTCTATGCATTTATCTAAGAGGGCATAGAATTCCTTTGTGAATCTAACAGCTGGGAAGATGCTGCTATAATTGAATATTGAAACTTCATCATAGAATTTGAGCAGATTAGTATGTTTGAAATCCTTGAATTCTGACATATTGGTTTCGAGATTTAGAAGATAAAGGTAACTAGTTTATGGTTTGTCTTAACTGTAGAAGAAGATATTAGGGGAATAGTACACAAACAAGTCTATATTTGTAAGGACTACATCAAGAATGTTATGTCTTCTAGTTGGTTTGTTAACAATCTAGTCCAGGGAGTTTTTGGTAATTAAATCCAAGAACTTTTAGGCATGCCCCATATTGAAGATCTAGGTATTCCAGTTTGTTGAGGAGTAGTTGGGTCTCCCAAAATAATAAAGTTCTTGTTTATAGGGAGTTCATAAAGTGCATTAATGAAGCTTACATGATTTTCAGGGGACACAAAAAGTGTCCTGTAATAACTATAAACTGACAGTTGGTCATATTTAGTGTGATTTGGAACTCAATCACTATGTTTTTGGGTTTCTGGGAATCTCTTTATAGGTAATATAGTCCCTAACAAATATGGTGACATCACCAACACAGTCACCATCAGATCTGAAGCCATGGTAGGTGTGAAATCCAGGCATACAGGGAATACTTTCTGAACATTTAAACCAAGGTTCAGTAATTACACATATACAGATTTGTTCTGAATGCAGGAGAGTCTGAAGGTCTGGCTTTTTATTGTTGACACTTCTGGCATTGAGCATGGCCAATTAATATGATTCTGTTTTGGATTTGATGTATTAGTTATGGTGAGATGCACATTAGCTGGAGTCTACCTAAAAATAACACTAAGAAGCCAGCAAAGGCTTTAACCAGTATGTAGAAGCCTTGGAACAAGAGTTGCAGGCCATTCTTCGTAAAGTAAGTAGGATTGTCGAACATCTTGTCCTATGCTGACACATGCTGGATACCCCGGTAATGACACCAAAAATTTAGCCAATTGTTGAAGCCAATTATCTTTTCTTTGCATGTAGGTATCATTCTTGAAGAAAGGAGTCCAACCAGGACCAGTCATCCCTACATTTGTGACATGCATGAAGAGTTCTAACTTGTCTCTTCGAATATTCCTCACTGTTTTGCATTCCAAGTCATAAAGCCCATGTGGATCACAACCATGCCATAGTCATATTTCTTCAAAAGGTTTTATAAATCAAAAGAGACACAATCTTTTATTAAAAGGGCACATTCAAAGAAACAAGTTGATCAACTAGAAAGCCGTGACCCTACTTTTCATGTTGATAGTGTGTCAGTGCTTCATGAAGCAGTCAGTGCAGTAGGTTCATGTGGAAAGAATGAAGTATTTTGTACTGTTAAGATAAATGGAAGACCCATAGAGCTTAAAGCTGACAAAGGTTCAAAGTGCAATGTTATGACTGCTGAAACATTTGCCAGATTGTGTGCTGGTGAGAAGGCCAAATCAAGCTTCATAGCAAAGTGTGTAAAGCTTGTTGCTTATGATGGTGATGAGATTCAAACCGAAGGCTCAGTAGCATTTTATTGTTGATCTGCTGGGAGAAGCTATGACTTGTTATTTTATGTGATCAAAAGGCACGTACAGTCATTATTAGGGCTCAGAAATAGTTTAAAAGTGGAACTGCTTTCATTTTATAAGGAAGTCTATCACGATAGCTTGAAAGACCACTGTTCTAATTTCACCCAGTATACTTTTTCTACCTATGTTGTTCTTTTTGAAGACAGACTAGGCAAGCTTCCAGTTGTGTATTCCATGAAGTTAGACCCAGATGTCAACCCAGTTGTCAGGCCAGCTCGGAAAGTTCCAGTAGCTATGCAGAACAGAGTCAAAGCCGAGCTAAATAAAATGGTGCAACAAAATGTAATTTGTCCAGTTGATGAACCTGCTGAATGGGTATCTTCCATGGTGGTAGCTCATAAGAAAAGCTCAGATGATGTCAGAATATGTATTGATCCATGAGATTTGAAGAAATCACTGAAAAGACCTCATCATCCAATGCATGCAGTCAAAGAAGTTGCAGCACTGATGCCAAATGCCTGTTTTTTCTGTCTTAGATACAGAGAGTTCATTTTGGCAAATTTTGCTGGACAAGTAATCCTCACTGCTAATTATGTTAGTACTCCTTTTGGCAGGTGCATATTTTTGAGAATGCCATTTGGGATAAATTCTGCCAGTGAAGTCTTTCAACATACAATGGAGCAATTTTTTTTCTGGGTATCCTTCTGCTGTTATAGTAGATGATATTCTAGTAGGAGGTAATGGTGAAGCTGAGCATGACAGAAACCTCAAGGAAGTTCTGGAAAGAGCTTGTCAAGTAAATCTTAAGCTGAATCCTCAGTAGTGCAAGTTCAGGTTTCGAGAAGTTACTTATGTTGGTCATTTGTTTACCAGTTCAGGCTTATGACCAGACCCTTCCAAGCAAACAGCAGTTCTTGAGATGCCAGCTCCAGACAATGTTCATGCCCTTCAACGCATTCTTGGCATAGTTAACTATATAGGCAAGTTCATTCCAGACTTAAGCCAACTAGCAGCACTGCTTACAGAGCAGACACGTAAAGATGTATCCTGGTGATGGTTGGAACAACATCAAAGAACATTTTATGTCCTGAAACAGAAAACTGCCAGTCCATCAACTCTCAGATACTATGATGTTCACAAACCAGTTACTCTTTTCTGTGATGCTTTGAAATTTGTTCTTGGTACAGTCATTCTTTAAGAGGGTCAGCCTGTTGCCTCTGCGTCCAGATGTCTAATCCAAATTGAAATGCAGCATGTTTAAATAGAGATGGCAATTATGTTTGAAGTTCCATGATTATATTTATGGTAGACCTATCCAGATCGAAACAGACCATCTGGACCTTGCCAAGGTCTTCGACACCATCCCCCACTCTGGAATCAAAGATAAACTTACTAAGCTGGGCATAAATCCCTATGTCACTCGATGGGTTGCTTACTGGCTTACTGACAGAACCCAGACTGTAAAAGTAGCCGACTCCAAATCCAGCTCCAGATAAGTGACAAATGGAGTACCTCAGGGTTCAGTCCTGGGACCGCTCTTGCTTGGCATCTACTTCTCTGAAGTACAGGTCAACACTAAGGGACTCTGGCTAACAAAGTTCACAGATGACTGCAATCTGGGAGCCATTATTGAATCCCCAAATGATGTGGATATTCTACAAAAGGGCCTTACAGAAACAGATGTTTGCTGCCAGAGCCATGGGCTCAAGCTTAATGCCTAGAAATGTATAGTTATCCCCTTTGGGAAAAACATGTACCCATGAATTGCCACTTAGGTAGCAGTACACTAAACACTGAAAGTGTGATGAGAGACATAGGGACACAAGGTGGACATTGGTCTCACCTTCAATAACCACATCACCACAACAGTCAGGAAATCCTTTTATGTGGCACACCTCATCACTAAGGGCTTTTCATCCAGAAAAAAGGAGGTCATTGTCCCACTGTACTCATCCCTCATTAGACCCATTATAGAGTACAATGCCCCATTTGGTATGTAACTCACAAGACATCTGTAACAGCTGGAAAGGCCGCAGAAATACCTCACTAAAAGAATCACAGGTCTAAAGCAGATGCCCTATGCTGACCGTCTAAAAAAACTCCAGCTATACTCTGTGGCATATCGTCTACTCAGAGGCGATCTTTGTTTAACATGCAAGGCCATGTCAAACCCTGAGCTGTTGGACATGCTCCACTTAAAAAAATCCCAATCCCTTAGAGCCACATGCTCCAGAGATCTAAACCTTGTCATCACAATGAATAAAACATGCTGGAGGGATAGGTTCCTGACCCAGAGACTCCTCATACTCTGGAATAGACTGCCCATACATGTCAAGCAGAGCGCCTCCTTGGCCGTCTTCAAAAGGAACCTTGACGATTGGATGGGAGAGAGGAAATTCACCCCAGGGATCACATCAGTCGCCCTGCTACACAGGGGTCCAGGGAAGTAAATATTGTGGGAAGAAATTTCCAGGGAATTGTTATGGCTAGGCTTGTAAAGGCCCTAAGGCCAACAGCCTAGTACCAACCTCTAGTCACTATTTTGAGAAAGCCTGTGCATTTTGTTTCAGCCAGATTGCAATGCATGATGTTGAGATTGCAGAAGTACAATTTCAGTCTTGTCTACACAGAGGCAAACTTCTTTATCTTGCTGACACATCATCCAGATCACCCAGAAATACCAATGAACAGCATAAGAATGAGACTCTTGATTATGAAGTCATGGAAGTGAGAAATTTTTCTTCCACACATCTCTATGAGCTTAGAAATCATACAGCCTCAGATCCAGTTTTACAGAAGCTCAACCACTTTATCAATTGAGGATGGCCAGCAAAGCAAGCTAGTTTATCTCAAGAAGTGCAACCTTATTTTCCTTACAGAAGGAGATAAGATTTTGTTTGACAATGGTATCATCATGAAAAGTCCAAAAGTCATTGTTCCAAAGTCTTTGCAACAAGAGTGTATTGCTGTCTTGCATCATGGCCACGCAGGAACAGAATCTACTAAAAGGAGGGCAAAAGGACTTAGTATCTTGCCCTTCTATGTCACAAGACATTGATAGAGTACTTTTATCTTGTCCTGTATGTAATAGTACAAAGCCATATCAACAGAAAGAACCACTTCAGCTAAACCAGATTTCTGGACTACGTTGGTTGAGTCCACACAAAGTTATTTCTGACAATTGCAAGCAGTTTACTAGCCAGCAATTCAAGATTTGCTGAAGGGTGGGACTTTATCCATGTTACAAGTAGTCCTGAGTACCCGCAGTCAAATGGTTTGGCAGGACATGCAGTTCAAAGTGTGAAGCAGTTACTAGAGAAGTCAAAACGAGACAGTAGTGATGTTTTCCTGAATCTCTTGAATCTAAGAAATATTCATGATAAACATCTTAGTTCACCTGCACAGAGACTTCTGTCGAGACAAACCAGAACTACATTACCAGTCGGCAGTAGTTTATTGGTTCCAAGTGCTAAGAATAACAGATCAGTGAAAGTCTATTTGTTAAAGAAATGTCTATCCCAGTAGTCTTATTGCGCCTGCAAACAGCTCAATCCATTACGTGAAGGAGAGAGTGAGAATGCAAATGTGCAAAGGTTATGATTGGATAAGCGTCATGAAGAGTATTTGCCCAGAGCTGAGATCATGCATTGTGGAATCACAAGGAGTTAAGTTTAGACAAACTCAGAAACATTCAATACCAGTGACCGAGCCTGTACCACAGCACGTAGCCTGTGCGAAAGACTCTCTATCTCAGAGTGAGTTGTCCAGCATTCCAGTTCCAGAGGACATTCCAGTGAATGTCCCTGTTCCTTAGATGAATTACAAAGTTCCTGATATGAGTTGTTCACCAAAGACTGTCCCTGTTGCTAAACCCAGTTCTGATTACTATGTTACTAGATCAGGTCGCATTTCCAGCCCATGTTACAGATGCATGGCAACTTGGACATGAACATTGTGTTTGTTTCTGATGTCTGTATTATTCCATGTCTTATTCTAATGTCATTTCATTGAGGACAATTCATTAAGAGAAAGGATGTAGATCAGTGTGTGTGTGTACACCTTTAAGAAACTTCCTATGGGCTTTCACAAGTGTATAAACATTGAGCACATGCAAGCCTGACTGCCATTTTGTAGTAAGCTGTTGAGATGTGAGCATGTATATCTGTGTAGTCTTGTCAGATAATCTGTTTATAATTTTGTAATGTTGCTATCCATCCTGATGTGTTTCTATGTAATAAAGCATGTACACAAACTACCCCTTATCTATACTAGAGAGGGATGAGTGGCAAGAGGTGTGGAGTTTTTATGGTCAAAAGGGGCAAAAGAACAAAAGAGACATCGGGTTTAAGAACACAACAGAGCAAGGTGGAGATTTTTTTCAGTAGCCTAGCTCTTGAGCCTTACACAACAATTGCAATTAACTACAACCTTATTCTTAGGCAACCAGAACTTCTGCAAAACATCCTGGTTCTCAGTTTCTCTCACAAAAAGACGGTCAGGATTTAATTCCAAATGTCTGGCCAAATAAAAGGCAAAACAAAAGGCTGTTTATTGGAATTGCTGAGTAAATGGTTAAAAAGCTTACAACATTTTATCCAGAGGTTGTAGACACAGAAGTAATATAAACACTGGTTTAAATTAACTTAATGTTCTAAAACGGATGCAGACTATTAACTTAAGGTAGAACATAATAAAAAAAGTCTAAAAACAGATAGATTGTTAAATTAACTTAAAAACAGATAGTCAACTGGCTGAAAATTCTGATTTCTTGTTATCTTGTGAATAGCTTGAAAATTATGAATCTGAGACAGCCACGTTTGAATGGGGTAACACAGTCCTGGTCCATAGGCCTTGTGCCAGCCATATATGTAGAAATCTGGTAATAAACCATCAACATTTTATTACTCAGGTGAGAGGATCAGTTTGTGAGGAAATACATGTCCAAAGAACAATTTAGCATAGTGTGGCACTCTCTAGGCGTAATGCAAGTTTCTGATTTAAAATACCATTTGTCCTTGTGTATCATCCTGAGCTGTTGATTTGTCTATTTCACAACCAAATTGATATGCTTCTCCTATTTAGTTCTTGGTTCATAGGTTCATACTAGGCTATCTGCCCTAGGGCATTTATAAGCCTAGCCAGAATGTGTTTGGCTTTCGCCACCCATTTTAAATTTATTTTGCTATGCCCTTTTTCGAGGTTAGTATACTGTGCCTCTGTCTAACAGTGACACAGAAGTGATACCCGGGGTAAACTTACGATCTCCCATCCACTCATCAAGATTTCTCTTGAAGAGAGTCAAGTGAGGGACTCTGCCTAACCTGGACTGGGATTTTATTCCAGAGTGAAGGGAGCCTCTGGGTTATGAATCTGCCCCTCCAGCATGTCCTATTTATTTCAGTGCTGAGGTTCAAGTCTCGAGCGTAGCTCGATGGGATTTGGATTTTCTGAGGTACAGCATGTCCATTAATTCCGGGTTGGACATGGCTTTATACGTCAGGCACAGATCGCCTCTGAACAGGCGGTATGCCACTGAGTAGAGCTGGAGTTTCTTTAACCGGGCAGCATATGGCATCTGTTTGAGCCCTTTGATCCTCTTGGTGAGGTACTTTTGGGGTCTTTCCAGTTGCTGCAGGTGTCTGGTAAGGTACATCCCAAAGGGGCATTGTACTCAATTATGGGCCTGATGAGGGATGAGTAAAGAGGCACAATGGCGTCCCCTGATCTAGATGTGAATCCCTTCATGATTAGGTGGGCTATATAAAATGTTTTTCTAACCACTTTGGCCACGTGTTTGTCAAATGAGAGATTGCTATCAACTTGGGTCCCCAGGTCCCTAATTACTTCTTCTGTACTTAATGGATTACCACCTATGTGGTAATTTGTGGGCACTTTGTTTTTGCCAAAGGGGATGACTATACACTTTTTGGCATTTAGCTTGTGGCCATGGCTCTGGCACCAGTTGTCTGTTTCTACGAGGCCCTTTTGGAGGATGCTTGTGTCAGCTGGAGAGTCGATTATGGCACCCAGTTTGCAGTCATCTGCGAACTTGGTCAGCCACAGTCCTTCCGTGTTGGTCTGTACCTCCGAGAAATATATATCGAACAAGAGAGGTCCCAGGACTGAGCCTTGTGGGACACCACTTGTAACTGGTTTGGAGTCTGACATGGCTCCAGCAATTCTAACCATGTGGGTTCTGTCCTTGAGCCAATTTGCAATCCATCTAGTGACATAGGGGTTTATATTTAAGCTGGTGAGCTTATCTATAATGCCCGAGTGGGGTATTGTATCGAAGGCTTTTAGGAAGTGCTACCAGGTATGCAATGCCATTTGCCCTTTCCAGAACAAATGCATCCATTCATTGCATAGATCACTTGCTTTAGTCCTGTAGGATTCTGTCTTAAACATTTAAGAATTTGATTTTACTGGTATTAAGGTAGTAAACAGATGGCTGTCCACCTCAGACTATTGTGAAGATTAGTTTGAAGCGGACTAAGTTTCTTGGAACTAATCCAGTCTCTCAGAAGTTAGGGTTTTCAAACATTGAACCAAGTAGTTGATGTGCCACTTTTTCTTCATGTCACCTATACATTTATTAACTAACATTAAGCTATGCATTGACACTGAAACACCTACTAAAGCAACCGCAGATTAGCACATGACCATCTTCCAGAAAACCATCTGGATATGTTTATCTAGGCAGCTTGTAGAAAACTTTAACTACGTCTGAACTATGCTGGCTTGCTAAAGCCACTCTATCATGCATTTCAGTTTGTGTATCCGTGTCAAAGGACTTGGAGAGGTCCAATCAAGAGATCACCCCATCTCCTCTCCTTTACTGAGTGTTATCTGTATGTTCACAAATAGTCATTATGTCTGTTTCAGCACCAATCAATGACCTAAACCTGTGCTTTGGTATCCCAAAATGTAGAGATTGTTGGTCAAAACGCAGTAGAGCATCTATCCAAGACCTCTCCTTTCCAAAGGTATACAAACACTTTGATCTGTAACTGTTGAAGCTCATTTTGTTACCCACCTTTGTTGACTGGAATTATCTAGCTACCTTTTTGTTATACAGATGAGAGGTGCATGTTGCTCCTACAAATTTCTGTTTATTACCTGTGCATCCAAACTGCTTATTTTTAAAAACAGCTTTTATAGTTGATGGGGTCCTACCTCATTTAGCTAGATCAGATCTACTCCTCTGTCATCTGTTACACAATTATTGAAGGGGTTACAACATCCAAGATTACAGATGCTGTGTTTTTCAAAATGGCTTGAATATCTTTTTTCTGTCAAGAGAGTAGATGCCAAAATGGTTTCAGCATCATGAGACTCCTGGAGAAAATTATTTGAAGGTATTTTTGCCGAGGCGCTAGAGAGAGAGAGAGAGGCATTCAATTTTATGTATTTTCTACTTGTTTGTGAACATTTTATCTGTGGCAGGCATATTTAATTATTAATATTCATTTGCTTGTCATTTTGGGTTAAAAATTTGCAATAACCTGCCAAAAATGTCCATCTGTGGCAGCTGTTTGCTGTAGGTTTTAAATTTTTTTTAGCATTTATAAAAACTGCTGACATTTGTTGCATACTTTACTACAAGCACAAATCTTGACCTAACCTTTCTGCATTTGATCAAATTGGAAACTTTGTCTCTTTCTAGCATGGCTACTATTATTTCAAGGGTCCTCCAAACCTGTGTGGCACCCTTTAAACCCATATGTGTTTCAGGAGGCATTTGATGAATGATTTAGGTTGGAATTAAAGAATCATAGGGAGATGTCCAACACTGAGAGATGGCAAATGGATAATCTCATCTGTGTTGTTGGGTACTTTTGGGCGCACACATTAATTAAAATGCTTCATGATATGCACCATTTTGTACCTGCATATGTTATACATCCTTTCAAATGCACATGGTTATTGAAAGCATCAGGATTAATGCTGACTACTAAGGTGTTGCTAAATTAAGAATAAATTATTCTGTCCAACACATTTTCCCAAACCCAAATTTTTCATACATTAGTACTATTTGCAATAATTTGTTCAAAGTAATAAAGACAAAGGAGTGACAGAAGAGAAGTTAGGTTAAGACCCATACTTCATAATTTTCTCGAACTTTGCAGAATGTTCATATTTTCCCTCATTTTTTTGTCTGTTTCTCATAAAACTTGTGGTTTTCAGCCAAATCATTGATTGAAGCCACTAAATAATGACAGAGAGCTTCAGACGTCATATCCTTCAGAAAATGTATGCTAATATAGAAACTGTTATTCTAGCAGCATTCTAACTTTATAAGAGCAATATTTAAAACTTGTCCCTAATTTTAGCCTTTGTCCACCCCCATTATTTTTGGCTTTGTACAGAATTTGTGTACTACAAAATTGACTATGTCAAGGTCGTTATATCACTAACATTTCCCACCACACACAAATCCATTTAAAAGACTCTCCCATGAGGATTAAAGACTGATATAGAGGGACTCATTTTGCAAGTGACCTTAAGACAAGTAGCTCCACCTACTTGAGTGTTAACAATGATAGATATTCTGGCCTTGACTGGTGAGACTCTGTGCTGGTCAGACACATAGATAAGGGTGCAAAAACTAATAACACTGTTCCACCAGCATTTTCTTGTTTTAGTCTTTCCTGTGTGTTGCATAGCATAAAAGTATTACTTCACTGTTGGCAAGATTGGTATCAACGATGCTTCCATGATGGCTATATTGTCACACTGGGAAAGCTAAAGCCAATCTTTTTGCATATAGTTCATACGTCTGTATGCCCTAGTTTAATACTATTACGTTATAGGGGGGCAGAGGAAAAAGTAATGAAAAAAGTAAAAAAAACCCAGGCTACGATTAATTGTACCCTATCCTCTCCTTTGGAAGCACTAGACCAGTGACAAGTGGAGTACCACAGGGTTCAGTCCTGGGTCCTCTCCTGTTTGGTATCTACTTTTCTGAAGTACGGGCGAACACAGAAGGCCTATGGCTAACAAAGTTTACAAGTGACTGCAAACTAGGAGCCGTAATCAAAACTCCTAACGATGTGAGCATCCTACAAAAGGACCTCACTGAGACAGATGCCTGGTGTCAAAGACATGGTCTCAAGCTCAATGCCAAAAACTGCATTGTCATCCCTTTTAGTAAAAACTCTGTACCCATGAACTACCACATAAGCGGTAGTCTACTTAACACCGAAAGTGTAATGAGACCTTGGGACACAGGTGGACAGTAGTCTCTCCTTTGATAATCACATCACCACAGTAGTCAGGAAATCCTTCTATGTGGCACACCTCATCATAAAAGGTTTCTCACCCAGGAAAAAAGAGGTCATTGTTTCCCTCTACTCATCACTCATTAGATCCATTATAGAGTTCAACGCCCCTTTTGGTATGTACCTCACAAGACATCTACAACAACTGGAAAGGCCACAGAAATACCTCACAAAGAGGATTACCAGCCTCAAACAGATGCCGTACGCAGACAGTCTCAAAAAGCTCCAGCTTTACTCTGTCACATATCGCATACTCGGAGGCGATCTCTGCCTAACATACAAAGCTATGTCAAACCCAGAGTTGTTGGACATGTTCCACTTAAAGAAATACCAATCCTTCCGAGCTGCACGCTCTAGGAACCTAAACCTTGTCACCACAATAAACAGAACATGCTAGAGGGATAGATTCTTGTCCCAGAGACTTCCCATACTCTAGAACAAAAACTATCTATCTGTATCAAACAAAGCTCCTCATTAGCACTCTTCAAGAAAAATCTTGATTGGATGGGAGATAGGAAATTCCCCCCGGGGATCACTTCTGTGGCTCTGCTTGACAGTGGCACAGGAAAATTATTTTCTTGGGTGGCAAAAGCCAGGGTACTGTTTGGCTAGGCTTATATAGGCCGTATGGCCAATAGCCTAGTACCTACCTATGAACTAACAATAGACACAGCATCATCCTAGGAGTAGAAAGTCAAGCATCTCCATAATAATCTGTGTTTAGCCACAAAGTTTGAGTTTCAAATGTAATGTAAATCCTATTTTTCTAATGACTTTCTAAGCTTATAACAGCAATATTTAAAATATATCCCTGATCTGGGGCCTATGCCCCCCCCCCCCCCCCAACATGCACATACACATTATTTCTGACTTTGCTAAGAATTCTTGTGCAAAGCAGTTGAGAGATGTGATGAGGCATACATTTGTTTGACCAAGGAAATAGGACACACTTCATTTACAAGAGAGTCCTGGGGATAAAAACATCAGACATATAAATCCACAGTTTGAATACAATTTCTATATACTGAAAATGAATAAGTAAGCCTATATTCAGCATAATATGACACATAAAAACCAGGTGCTTTTGTCAACAGCAGTTATGCAATAATTGTAGACAAGATAATATGTAATATTTACATGAAGACAGTTACATCATGCCTGATACATGCTCTAAGCAAAAAGCAGTGTACTATGCTTAGTGTACTTTGAAAGCAGACCCAAGTTCAGCGTATTAGTGAATGTATCAGCAGTAAGTGCAGCGTACTACTGAATGTGTCAGCAGTAAGTTCAGCATATTGGTGAATGTGTCAGCAGTAAGTTCAGCATATTAGTGAATGTGTCAGCAGTAAGTGCAGCGTATTAGTGAATGTGTCAGCAGTAAGTGCAGTGTATTAGTGAATGTGTCAGCAATAAGTGCAGCATGTTAGTGAATGTGTCAGCAGTAAGTTCAGTGTGTTAGTGAATGTGTCAGCAGTAAGTTCAGGGTGTTAGTGAATGTGTCAGCAGTAAGTTCAGTGTATTAATGAATGTGTCAGCAGTAAGTTCAGTGTATTAGTGAGTGTGTCAGCAGTAAGTTCAGCGTGTTAGTGAATGTGTCATTAATAAGTCCAGCTTGTTAGTGAATGTGTCAGCAGTAAGTTCAGTGTATTAGTGAATGTGTAAGCAGTAAACCACATGACCCACTTAAGCACCAGGAAGATAATAGACACAAAGCATGCCAGGTGGCAATAGTGAAGAGATATGGGCTACACTGAATGCCAGACAGCAGTTATAAATATGGTGAGCTTGGTCAACTAAGGTAATATGGTAATATTAATGCATATTTTCTAGAAAGACCAGTTAGTAGAAAGAAATGCATGTCAAAGATTATATGATATATGTGAGAATAGCTAATGGAGAAAGCAGAATTAAGAGTTTACTAAGAGTCTGAATGTGGTAAGAATGCAAATCCCAAAGCAGAGACAGGAGGTAGAAAGTATGAACAACACTCATAGGTGTTTACTAGGCTAACAACCACAAGGGTCTTTTTAAACCTAGCCATGCAGCCCAAATCTCTGACGAGAGAGGGAGGAAGGCATGGAGAATGATGTAGAAATTGCAAGGAGTATGAATATATCAAGAAAAAGGAAGGGTAAGAGGGAGGAGAGAGGAAGAGACAGAATAATGGAAACAAATCCAGGGTGATGATTTCAGCTTCCACTATAACTCATCCTATTACAGCGTAGCAAGAATCCAGCTGGTTGCAAAATCAACATGAAAAAAAAAATGTAAGCAGTTTTCCCAGTGGTCAAGCTCCCCTGCACCCTTAATTGGGAAACAAGCCCCCCATGCCCTCCCAAGCTTAAATATACAAACTCAACATTTGCAGAAACACAAAAGGTGAAATCTTCCAAAAAATGTAATCATTGCTGACTTATACTTGCATACCACACAGGCAGTGATATTCTATGGAAAACAGTGACTGTGGAGCTGTGCTCACGACTTGTTTTCTTGAGCAGTTTAAATTCCTTTTACAGTGGAGCAGTTGATGAATTTGACAATGTAAACCATTGGCACTTTAGAGGAGACATTCATCAGAAAAAAGATAAATGGAGGCTTGTGGATATTTATACAGGTCAAACAACACCAGCTGTAAAACACAGGTTCATGGGTAGGTACTAGGCTATTGGCCCTAGGGCCTATATAAGCCTAGCCAAAAGGTACCCTGGCTTTCGCAACCCAAGAAAATTATTTTCCTGTGCCACTGTCGAGCAGAGCCACAGAAGTGATCCCTGGGGTGAATTTCCTATCTCTCATTCAATCATCAAGATTTTTCTTGAAGAGTGCTAATGAGGAGCTTTGTTTGATATAGATAGGTAGTTTGTTCCAGAGTATGGGAAGTGTCGGGGACAGGAATCTATCCCTCCAGCATGTTCTGTTTATTGTGGTGACAAGGTTTAGGTTCCTAGAGCGTGTAGCTTGGAGGGATTGGGATTTCTTTAAGTGGAGCATGTCCAACAGCTCTGGGTTTGACATAGCTTTGTGTGTTAGGCAGAGATTGCCCCTGAGTAGGTGATATGCGACGGAGTAAAGCTGCAGTTTTTTTAGAAGGTCTACGTAGGGCATCTGTTTGAGGTCGGTAATCCTCTTTGTGAGGTATTTCTGTGGCCTTTACAGTTGTTGCAGATGTCTTGTGAGGTACATACCAAAAGGGGCATTGTACTCTATGGCTCTAATGAGTGATGAGTAGAGGGGAACAATGACCTATTTTTTCCTGGATGAGAACCCGTATGTGATGAGGTGTGCCACATAGAAGGATTTCCTGACTACTGTGGCAATGTGATTATCAAAGGAGAGACTACTGTCCACCTGTGTTCCAAGGTCTCTTATCACACTTTCGGTGTTAAGTAGACTACCGTGTGGTAGTTCATGGGTACAGAGTTTTTTTCCAAAAGGGATGACAATGCACTTTTTGACATTGAGCTTGAGGCCATGGCTTTGACACCAGGCATCTGTCTCAGTGAGGCCCTTTTGTAGGATGTCTACATCTTTTGGAGTTTTGATTATGGCTCCTAGTTTGCAGTCATCTGCGAACTTCATTAGCCAAAGACCTTCTGTGTTAGCCTGTACTTCAGGGAACTAGATACCAAACAGGAGAGGACCCAGGACTGAACCCTGTGGTACTCCACTTGTCAATAGTCTGAAGTTGGATTTGGAGTCTGCTACTTTCACAGTGTGGGTTCTGTCAGTGAGCCAGTTGGCAACCCATCTTGTGACATAGGGATTTATACCTAGTTTAGTGAGTTTATCTATAATTTCATAGTGGGGGATGGTGTTGAAAGTCTTGGCAAGATCTAGGTAGGCTGTGTGAACCACCTTATCCTCATCTACGGCTTTGGTGACCGCTTCAAAGAAGTCTATCAGGTTTAGTAGACATGATCTGCCTTTTACAAACCTGAACTGGGTGAGGTCCAGAATTTGGAAATTACCAATGTCATTGTTTATAAGTTCCATGATGATACATTCCATAGCCTTGCAGACCAGGCTCGTCAGGCTAATGGGGCAGTAGTTTCTGGGGTCTGTGGTGGCTTCCCCTTTGTGGAGTGAGATAACCGTCGCTGTCCGCCATTCAGTGGATACACAGCCTGAGGTGAGGCTATGATTGAACATGGTACTTAGTGGGGTGCCAGTTCATTCTGTAGTTCATGTAGAATGCAGCCTGGGATGTTGTCAGGTCCCATGGATGCTGTGTTCTTGGCTTTAGAGAGTGTGTTTTTTACCTGTGCAGCTGTGATTACAGGAACTTTGCATTCTTCCAGTATAGAGATGGGCCCTTTAGGGGATGAGAGGGGAGTAAAGTTAGCACTGAACCTATCTGCCAGGATGTTGGCAATATCAGTTGCTATTGTTTAACTTTTTTTTTTGGGGGGGACAAGCTTGTGTGTTGAGAATGTTTGTCATTGTTATCCTATGAAACTACCACAAGCTGAATCTACCTACCTGCTAGTTTAAAACATGCTTCAATAGGTACTACTGAAACAGGTAGCCAGGTCAGTATCCAGGACATGAATGGGCATTTACTGGAGTAAGTAGTCTGCATACTGTTGTTAGTTGGGTGAACTTCAAACAATTAGGAAATCTGAGCCAAGTATACTGCTTAAGGTTTCACAACAGTGACAGTGGGAAGTCATTATAGCAGAAAAGGGGTTCGGTCTATTTTGTCAAGCAGGACAACTTGACAAATTGTTCCCTTCAAAGTGGCACATGCCAGGGTTTTTGGAGATGGAGCTGTGCTGCCCTGTCCACATATGTAGGGGCTTCACAATCACATTCTTGTATATACAGTTACTCCAGGATCGCACGACTTCAGACAAAGGGAGCACTTTCAACAAGTTGTCCTACTTGATAAAATGTGTTCTTGATCTGATGGACTGCACCCACAGCAGTAGACTAGCTTGTCTGTGTGGTAGTGGTTGTAAGACTGTTATTTAGCACATGGCCTGCATTCAGGAGACAGGGCCTCAGGAAAGTATGAGCTTTGGCTATTCTAATAAATTCTGCCATAAAATGTCTTGACCCAGCACGGCTTGCCAGTCTTTGATTAGTTTTTGTATCAATCAACTTTATGGGGAGATATAATCAGAGTGCCACTGTCCAAGATGGAGTTTTCTAGATGTCTAACTACAGTGCATGGGCATTCCATGAAGGGAATAATTTAGCCAGCGGCAGGTAGAAATAGACTAGGATATACGCAAAGAGCATGTATTTTTTTTTCCAAGACATTTAGGTAAAGGTATGATTTTGACAACCAGACCTATACAGTTTTAAATCCATGCTAAAATGTAAATTGTATAGTGGGCAAGACATAGCAGAGGCTGAACATAGTAGTGTTGAGATGGCAGCATACCTAGCTGACCTGGTAATAGCACCTTGTTTTTACATGTCATTCACCTACATGGAAAATAGAAGTAGGCCAACTGCAGAGTCCTCTGATAAACAAACAGCAATTAGTATGTCTGGGTAGGTAGTGGTATCCAATCGCACAGCTGGGGTCTGTCTTCTAGGGAGCTGCCTGAGTATGTAGTATTCTCGTCAGAGAGCCTGCTCAGAAGGAAATTGTGTCTGGAAGTATCCCTTTTGATAAGTCAAGAAAAAAGTACCAGTAACATTGCTTCTGTTAGGCTACATATATGTAATGTGCTCTAGTTATGTAAGTACAATGACTAAAATGAAATCCATGCTAAAATATGGATAAGTAAGTTGAGTGCGATAACATAATGATAAACTTTAGGAGTGTGTACATTTTACAAAGCAACCCAGAAAGGCACTAGGCCAATAGTGATTCAGAGATTTATTTATATATATATATATATATATATATATATATATATATATCTATATATATTTGTATATTTTATTTATATGTATAGTTATCAAGGCATGGCATAATATTTTTAAGTTTAGCATACTCTGTAGATCCCAGAAAGCCTGGGAATGGAGCTTAGGGTAAGCGTTTACCTGTCTTCATTTTAGAAAACTAAGTGTAATGAGAGGTTGAGCATCATGCCTTTAGTTCAGAAGTACGATGGACAGGGTGTAGTACCCCCCTTTAAGACATTGTACACAGGATAGCCTGCAATTAGTTTTGCATACTTTGTGATTATGCGTCTACTAACTCTAATTTACTTATTGTTTACATAGTTTTCTCATATTTGCCAATAAAAGCAGTTTTTGGAGCTTTTCTCCCCAGGCCTCTGCTGAAAATGGGCTGTTACCAAGTCGGATTTTCCTGGTAATCAAATGTCAATAAATAAATAATGCATACTGTATTTACACTTGTATTCACTTTTATTTTACAACTTTATATGTTTCTTGTTACTGTTTTACACTTTAATAGTGTACTTTATATAGTTACTTTTCATTTTATTGCTACATGGCCTGAGTTGTAGCTGAAAAGGGTCCTCGTGTCCGTTCACTTACTTGGCTAACAGAGACTAAACTATGCCATTGTTATCAGCTCAGTGTCTTTCCCATCAAATACAGTACTGATATGCTCAAATAGTAAATTAGTTATGCTAGTTTATGTGGGAGTAGAACCTCTGATGCAGCTATGAATGTGATGGTGCTTCTAGGTATACTAATATTTATTTTAAATGTATAAGTTGTTGTTAATCTGAGTAGTGGTGTGTATGATATCAGACTTTACCTGTTCTGTACAAAATAATGTCTATTTTGTATAACCACACAACCAGATTGCAACACTTCTGCTCTTATCTGAAGACTGGTGATTTTTAGAGGAAATCCAAGCTAGCCAAATGTGCTGAGATAGAAATGCGACTCCAGAAGTTGATATGGCTACCCAATAACACTTGTAGTGTACAGGGCAGTAAAAAAGTATAGTAGCCCCTGTAGATGCTTGTACTGCATGTCATATCATGGTGTAGCTTTTCTCTAGGAAGAATTCTTGTAGCAGTATTACTGTAATAGCATTTAGGGCCAGTATCACTTCTTTAAATACAACAAATGAAAATGCAACTGTGTTCATGCAGTCAAAAAAATTTCAAAAAGAAAAACTTTTTACTGCAACACAAATTCAATTGAAATATAGCAGTATGAATAATTGTTCGCAATATTTGTTGTAGTAGGCAAACTTGCCACATACTGCATACAGGACACAATACCATCCAGTCCTCCTTACCACTAGATCTATCCCTAACTCTCACTCTAACTCCACTGCAGACCAGTTCCTAGTAACCCCATCCAGACCTCACCTCTAATCCTATGGCCAGTGAACTGGGTAAAACATGCAGCAGTGATATTCAACCACCTGACCAAAAGGAACTCAACTATATTGCTTTTGCTCAAACGATATTTGAACACCTATTTCACACATCTTCTAAAATGCCCTAAAACTGGTCATTTAATTGTCTGAATATTTATTTTATTTATTTATTTGACATTTGTTTACCAGGAAAGTCCAACTGGGTATGAGCCTATTTTCAGCAGAAGCCTGGGAAGAAAAGCTCCACAGTACATGTTAAACAATTAAAAATAGAATAGCCTTTCTAATGGTAATAAAGTACATTTACAGCCTTTAAGATTTGTTCAACCTAGAATGGAAATGCATTCAAACTTACTGCCATTACAACTCAAGATGTAACTTTGTTAAGAATAAATAGATATATAAATAAAACTATTCTGCATTTCATAATAAGTTGTAGTGGTTCAGATAGTTAAGGTAAACAACATCAAAACTTAAAACTGTGATCCTGTGTAGTCATCACTCAGTGGCAGCAGCTAAACCCAGTTAATGTATTCTGTATGCATCATTATGTACAAGGACAAGCACATACTCAGTATGTGGTACCCACATGTCTTCCACATCATACAAATCTAGAGGGACAGCTATAGAACAGAGATCCATTGTACATCAGAACTTAAAGTTACAAATTTTCTCTGTAATGTAACTCTGGTACATTAGCTCCATGGTGTGCAGGGATGAAGACCTGTTTGCAGCTCAGATGATGAGGATTGATTAGTGCCACAAGAGCTAATGGTGGAAGATGAAGATGAGAGTGGGGTAGGACACTGGCTCACCCATCCTAGGGAAGGGGTTAGAATGGCACACTGTTGTGTTGACAGCCAGCATGTGTGGAACATTTAGTTGAATTAGCATCATTTGGTTCATAGGAATATACAAGAATAATGACCACCAGGACCTTTATAAGCCTAGCTATTCAACCCAACATAATTGTGCCCCCATGTAACATGGGCATCTGTTTGGAGGGGTATATTATTTGGGAGGTTGCTAAAGGCTTATGGGGGTATGTTTGTTAGGGATTTACTGTTAGCATTTATCCCAGACATGGGGAACAGACCAGGGTGAATTTTCAATCTAATGGTCAAGGTTGCATTTGAAAATGGTTAGGGTTGGACTCTGTTTCACATGGATGGGGAGCCTATTTCAGAATGTGGAAATCCTTTTAAACACCTGTCTCACCTGCATATTCTGTGTATGTCGCAACTAAAGTTTAAATCCTTGGATCTGGTGTTTCTGGTGCTGTTTATTTTGTAGATGTACAAAAGGTCCATCAGGGCTGGTTCTGAAAATGCCTTATAAGCCAGGCATAGATCACCTGTAACCTGTAGGAGACTGATTATAGAGATGGGGCTTTAAGTGATTTGTATAGGATAGTGTGGGCATTCCAACTGTTGCATATACCTAGTCAGGTGCGTGCCAAAGGGGGCATTGTACTCAATGATGGAACTGATAAAAGGCCTAGTGGTAGTATATGGACCTGGATGCCATACCCTTACTTATAAGCTGGTCAACATAGAATGATTTTCTTACTACCTTGGGTGGGTTATGGAAGACAAATTTCCGAGTAACCTTTAATTCCGAGTATTTTTTTTTCTGGATTAGGACATTGCATAATTCCAATAATTCTGAATGCATTAAATTGTAAAGACTTAAGGCATTGAAAGCAATTTTGTTATGGAGAAAAGCTTTCATAACTAAAAATACAATGAAAATATCTGAGAAGAAGGTTAGAGGAAATGAAAATTGCATAAGGGAAAGCTTAAGGATGGTTTGTTTAAAATTCCTGGCAAATCAAAAGTGAGGGTGAAACCTGGCACAGAATAGTTTGGAAAAGTTGTTTCTACAGATTCTGTCTGTAAAATGTGAAAAAAGAAAAAGGCCTGATAAAATGTGAAAAAGAGCTGTTAGTAATCAACATCAGTTATACAGAAGGAAAATGTCACCTCTGCTAATGTCTCTAAAGATGAAAGATCTTTGCAAGAGGCAAATAAAATGGTGGTAAGACTGGAGATAGAGTTCATGCTAACTAGCCAAAATGCATGTTACTCTGTCATTATCCAAATAACTCTTGTTTTTTCATTTAATGTATATTTATCGGAAAAAAAAAGCAAAACCCCCCTCTGACCTAATCCTTAATAATATATGCTAACTCAACCCCTTCACCTTATCTTACAAAAACATCTTTATATATCACCACCACCATTCAGGAAGTTTAGATCTGAATGTAATGCAAGGGCTTTGGTGTAGGGATCACAAAAAGAAACAAGTTTTCCTTTTGCAAATCTTTTTTTTTTTTCAGTGTTTTTTTTTTATTTAGCAATCATAAAACTGCACATACAACAAACAAACTTCTGCAGATACAAATACACACACACATACATATAGGTACATATACAAAATTATATCTACTCTGATGTTGCCTTTTTCTGAAAAAAATGGCTTTTAAATCATAAGTACTTAATCTCTTCATTTTGTACATCACAAGGTGAAATTTTTCAAAGCATTTTGTTTCAAAGCATCTTACTGAAACATTTATACTTTCATGAAATTTGTGTCCAGTTTTGTGTTGCTTTTTAGATGTGACCTCATAGTTTTGTGTCACTTATTAGATATGACCTCATACTTATGTCTCAGAGATGTTCAGAAGTATATCTGCATGTTCTGTTAGTTATTTAAATTCTGGCAATGATTTGCACCTGGAATCCTTTTTAACATTTTAGTGAGTTTATTTGCTAATTTTACAGACCAGGTAAATGGACTCATCTAATTAGACCATTTTTCATTTGTGATCCAGAGGATGTATATTTAAGATTTCACAGGAAGAGAGGCAAACTTTTTACAATACTTGTAGTAGTAATCAAATAAAGTCATTAATTCTTAAGCCAGCGCCATGGTGTAGAAGAGTAAAACCCTAACTACGGCCCTGGCAACCTGGGTTTGATTAATGACTCGGGCTTCAGGGGTGCAGTCAAGGGAGAATGGGCACGCCATCCTGGGACATGTTACATGGGCACTCACTGTGGCCAGAGTTGCCTGGAGGGGCTAGCAACAGGGCTCTCCCTGAAGGGTAGGTGGGGCAGTTTGCTCGCGGTCCATTGCAAAAGTGTGGAACTGTTCCACACAGTCTGCCCATTGCAAATCCCACACTCAGGTTATTACATATGTGTGCTGGGAGGAGAGATTGGTAGGAAGTAAAATTTCCCGCAGAAGTGATATGATGTGGACCTAGAATGCCTCAGTCTCCTCACCAGCCCCAACACTAATCAGAATGAGCCTGGTGGAGGTCAGGAGGTATAGACAGTCCCAACAATCAAGGACAGGCACCAAGATCCACTGGTCAGCTGCATGAGAGAAGAAAAGCTGCAGAAAATCATTAATTCTTTCTTTCTTTCTTTAATTATACAATGGCATTTCTGTTCCATTCCATGAAAAATTCTGCATCTTGTAAATATGGCACCTGGCATCAAGTGCTACTATTTTTTTCATCAAATCTTATTTGTTTACACTAACATGTGTGCAACACCCCTAAAACAAAAAGCAAAACTAAAAACCTGCCTCCTTGAGACAGACTGTGACCCACATGTCCCAGGTTCAGTTAGAATTATGGTAATGGGTGGGCTGGGGAGGATGGTGTTGGGCAGACATTGACAGCTTGCCCATCGGGGGCCAGCTCTGGTTTTTGACATGGGTCACACCTAGAGAGACTGCCAGCTGTTTCACCCATGAAAAATGAGCCTGTAGAGCACATTTTACTTTAATTGTTAAAACATTTAGCAACCCCAGGGAAGTGTGTGTGTGGGAAGACACTCATAACATGTCTCCATGGTTAGGTAACAGAGGTATAGCTAGAGTGGTTTTAAGGAGGCAGTTTCCCCAAATGCAAGGTGTTGGGCAGGACTTGCTGACTGAGCAGCAGTGCAGTAGCAGCATTCAGAAATTAAAGCTTATACCACACTTGTGAGCTTCATCTGTGGTATCTAGCTGCAGCAAGTGGTTTTCTACAGCTTGCAAAGGAGAAGAGGTTTTTTGAATTTAGTACTCCTTTATGTACTGAAAAACTGCACAGATATCCAGAGAAGAGCTCAAGGGATCAGCTCATGGGGAGAGGGGTTAGAAGCCCCATGGAGAAGGAGGTTCATTTGACTACTGACCGACCTGATCCTTGCTACCTAACCTTCATCTGTCAGGAGGTACAGAACTGGTGAGCCCAATCTGGGAAACAAATGGACCATTCAGATCTCAACCAAGGGGGTTAGGATGGACCCAACTTATACCTTTAACAGGAAAACTGATAAGCTGAGCATAAAATGAATGTAATGCTATGACCTTCCCAGCCAGAGTCAAATGTGATCCAGGGTGAAGGAAGCTTCATGAGCTCAACTAAGGTCTTTATTCCTAGTTCCTCAAGTGGAACAAATGGGGCCAGTGCGGTGAGGACAGAGGAGGCTTGGGGTCAATAAAGTGGACAAGAGGGAAAGCAGTGTTAATATGCATTTCATCACAAACACAAATATTTTATTGCCTCCCTGCAGCTGACCATCTGCTGCCACCAGCTCTTGTCCTCATTCACTGGTTCTACCCAACCCGTATCCAGGATGGTGAAGAGATAAGGATGCTAAATCAGTGTCGTACTGTTTCTGGGGGATATGCCTATACCCCACCAACCCATGGCAGCCTTACAAGCTCTGCTACGGCTGCATTTGGGTAGTGCATGCTTGCTTCCATGCATGTGCAGCCTTCCAGACAAGTGGACAAGTGGCCCACTGCTTGCAGTCATGAGCTCACCAGGTTCTTTATGTTGTTGTTGCAGAGAATTGGGCAGTTTCCCTCCCCCTGAAGGTGGATGAGACAGTAACAGGCACTCACTGCCATCCTCCCCTGCCCGGTCCCTCCAGTACCCATGCTGCTAATCAAACATGGGTCATTAGGAGCACAGTTAGGGCTCTGTCCTCCTGACCTGATGGTCACCATGAAAAACTTTTCAAAAGCAAACTTCATGTTACTTGAGACAGAGGTGGAAAGTTTCAAAGCCCCCATGCTGAAGGATAACACTGTCCAAGATGCAAAATCCTTTACTAATGCATTCTACAGGCAGCTACAAGAATGCATGGATCATGCCATCCCAAGCAAAACCAAGACTCACTCCTCCAAGAAAAGAAAACCAGTCTGGTGGACTCCTGCCATAAACAAGCTATACAATAGAAGGAGGAAACTAGTACAGAAAAGAGTAAAATCCCAAGAAGGGAAGACATCCCTGATGACTATCAGCAAGAAACTACAATCCCTCATAAAATCATCCAAGGCGAGCTTTGAAAGAAAAATTGCCAAGGACTCCAAATATAACCACAAGGTGTTCTTTAGCTATGTCAAGAATCTAAGTGGCAATGCTCAGATCTGCTAGGAATTAGTGCAGAATGGCACAAAATACACTGAACTGACCGATATTGCCAACATCCTGGCAGAAATGTTCAGCGCAAACTTCACCCCCCTCTCACCCCCAAAAGAGCCCATAACTATACCTGAAGAATGTAGAGTCCCTGAAATCACAGGCATGCAGGTTAAAACAACCCTCTCCAAAGCCAAAAAACACAGCATCAATGGGACTGGACGGTGTCCCAGTTTGCGTCCTACACAAGCTCAAAGACGAACTTACCCCTCACCTAAACACACTGTTCAAACTCGGCCTCTCCACAGGCTACATACCCATAGAATGGCACACAGCAATGGTTATTCCTCTCCACAAAGGTGGAGCCACAACAGACCCCGGGAACTATCACCCTATAAGCCTGATTAGCTTGGTCTGTAAGGCTATGGAGCATATCATCATGGAACTCATTAACAGAGACATTGGGAACCTCTAAACACTGGACCCTACCCAGTTTGGCTTTAAGGGCAGATCATGCCTCCTAAACCTGGTGGACTTATTTAAGACAGTTACCAATGCTATAGACGAGGGAAAGGTGGTACACACAGCCTACCTAGACCTCGCTAAGGCCTTCGACACCATTCAACACCATTCCCTATTCTGGTATTATAGACAAGCTCACCAGCCTAAACATAAACCCCTACATCACAAGATGGGTTGCCAACTGGCTCACGGACAGAACCCACATGGTGAGAGTTGTGGGAGCTAGGTCCATCTCTAAACCGGTTACAAGTAGTGTTCCCCAGGGCTCAGTCCTAGGAACCCTCCTGTTTGGCATATACTTCTCAGAGGTACAAGCAAGCACAGTAGGACTATGCAGATGACTGCAAACTAGGGGCTATAATTGACTCTCCAGCTGACAGACATCCTCCAAAAGGGTCTCACTGAGATGGATACCTGGTGTCAAAATTATGGCCTCAAGCTAAATGCCAAAAAGTGCATAGTCATCCCCTTTGGAAAAAACAAAGTACCCACAAACTACCACATAGGTGGTAGTCCCCTAAATACGGAAGACATAATAAGGGATCTGGGGACCCAAGTAGATAGTTATCTCACCTTTGATAATCACATTGCCAAAGTGGTTAGAAAATCCTTCTATGTGGCCGACCTAATCACAAAAAAGGGTTCACATCAAGATCAAAAGAGTTCATTGTGCCCCTCTACTCATCACTCATCAGACCCATCTTAGAGTACAACGCCCCATTTGGGATGTACCTTACAAGACACCTGCAACAGCTGGAAAGACCACAGAAGTACCTCACCAAGAGGATGAATGGCCTCAAACAGATTCCCTATGCAGCTTGACTGAAGAAACTCCAGTTGTACTCGGTTGCATACCGCCTACTCAGAGGTTATCTCTGCCTGACATACAAGGCCATGTCCAACCCAGAATTGATGGACATGCTCCACCTAAAGAAAACCTTATCCCCTCGAGCCACACACTCTAGGGATCTAAACCTCACCACAACAATAAATAGGATGTGCTGGAGGGATAGATTCCTGTCCCAGGGACCTCCCATGCTTTGGAACAAGATCCCAATCTACATTAGGCAGAGCTCCTCATTAACACTCTTCAAAAGAAGTCTTGACGAGTGGATGGGAAACAGAAAGTTTACCTCGGGGATCACTTCAGTGGCTCTGCTGGACAGAAGCACAGGGAGCTAATCTAAGGGGGCGGCGAAAGCCAACACATTCTGGCTAGGCTTATAAATGCCTTCAGGCAGATAGCCTAGTACCCACCTATGAACCTATGTCAGAGTAGAAATACTGTATTTGACATTTATCACTTTGCATTGCATTAATATGCAGATATGCAGAGGCCCTTAACTGTAACCTGCCCATGCAACAAAGACCTCTGAAGCTGAAACGCAAACAAACACCAATCACAACCAATGTGTCACATAGTTCACAACACCAGTGTGCCACCCAGCAACAGCCCCTAAGGCAAGACAATGTACCTAACACTTTAGTCATAGGTGACTCTATAGTCCGGCACACTGATGTCCCTCTCACCAGGTTGAATAAGGAGAAAGTTACAGTCAGCTGCCTGTTGGGTGCCAGGATCCGCCACATAACGCATGCACTCAAGTCACTCCACAACAAGTACAAATATGACTCTGTCATTGTCCATGTTGGAGTGAATGACTTGAGACGTACCTCCCTGGACTACATGAAGAGAGACATGGAAGAGCTCTCGGATCATGTGGCCCAGGCAGGTATGACCCTAGCCCTGAGTAGCATCCTGCCTTTGCCCAGAATGATACCACAATATAAGGATAAAATGATTGACTTCAACAATTGGCTAAGCTTATGGTGTCATTCAAAGGGGATCCAGTATCTGTCTGCCTGGGATAACATGATTGACAGACCACGGTGCTTTGCCAGAGATGGTCTGCACCTGTCGCCCCTGGGATTCAAATTACTGGCTAAGGTTCTTGCCACCCCTATAGTGCCTTTTTTAGGCAAACTTCAAAGGAAAAAACCACCACCATAACAGGTACAAGCATGCAAAATCTGAAGGTAATGCTACTCAATGCTAGAAGTCTAAACCTCAAAATGCACTCTCTCGAGGCACTCCTAAAAATGGAGAACATCGATATCTGTGCAGTAACTGAGACCTGGTTCAAGGCTCCAGAGAGCACCCCTGCAATACCAAGCTACAACTCTTACCACACTTTTCAGCCACCAAACCAGGACCGAAACACTAAAGGTGGAGGAGTGTCAATATTCACCAAGGATATTCACACCACCAGGCTAGTTGGCCAACACAATGTGTCTGAAATTCTCCAAGTGCAACTAACACTAGGTAAGACTGCAATCCAAATTGTAGCTTGCTACAGATCCCCCACCATACCCCAAGATTCTCACTACACCTTTCTAAACATACTGGAAAATATTAAGATAGAACCAAACACCCTAATACTGGGTGATTTTAACTACCCTGCCATTAACTGGGAAAACTACTCATGTCCCAACACCTTTGCGCAATGGTTCTTGGAATTCATAAATTCCAACGCCCTGGATCAACTAATCCATAGTCCCACCAGGGGCTCCAATATCCTAGACCTGGTCATTACCAACATGGGAAATCAATGCTCCATACCTATGGTCACCCCTTGTTAGTCAGGTCTGACCATAAGCTAATCACCCTTAACATCCACATCCCACCCCACCCCCAGTAAAGAAACCACCATAAAAACTTCTCTAAAGCCAACTTCATGCTACTCAAGTCAGAAGTGACAAACTTCATGACACCCATGCAGACGGAACTGAAAGTTCAACTGCTGAATCCTACACTACGGCACTGTACAAGCACATCCACTCATGCATGAATCGTGCCATCCCAAATAGAACCAAAATGCTCTCATCCAAAAAAGGAAGCCAATCTGGTGGTCCCCTGCCATAAACAAACTTTACAACAAAAGGAAGAAACTTTTGCAGAAAAGAGGAAAATCCCAGGATGCAAAAAACTCCCTTACTAGCCTCAGTAAGAAACTGAGATGCCTCATAAAATCCTCCAAAGCTAGTTACGAAAATAAAATTGCCAAAGATTCCAAAGACAACCACAAAGCATTCTATAATTATGTCAAGAATCTAAATGGCAATGCTCATATCTGCTCTGAGCTAAAACAGAATGGCATTAAATATACTGATCCAAAGGATATTGCCAATATCCTGGCAGATCGATTCAGTGCCAACTTCACCCCACTCTCACCCCCTAAATGGCCCATCTCAATACCGGAAGATTGCCAAATTCCAGTAATAACGGCCACACAGGTACAAAACGCACTCTCTAAAGCCAAGAATACAGCATCCATGGGACCAGATGACATCCCGGGCTGTGTACTACATGAACTACAATATGAACTGGCACCTCACCTAAGTGTCATGTTTAATCATAGCCTCACCTCAGGTTTCGTGCCCACTGAGTGGTGCAGAGCTATAGTTATCCCAATCCACAAGGGGGGATCCACCTTGGATCCCGGAAACTACCGTCCCATCAGTCTGACAAGCCTTATCTCAAGGCCATGGAGTGTATTATCATGGAACTTATAAACAAAGACATTGGCAACCTTCAAACACTGGACCCCACCCAGTTTGAGTTTGTGAAGGGCCGATCTTGTCTCCTGAACCTGATTGACTTCTTTGACTCAGTCTCCAGAGCCATGGACAAGGGTAAGGTGGTCCACACAGCCTATCTAGACCTTGCCAAGGCCTTTGACACCATCCCGCACTCTGGAATCATAGATAAAATTACTAAGTTGGGCATTAATCCCTATGTCACCCAATGGGTTGCTAAATGGCTTACTGATAGAACCCACACTGTAAAAGTAGCCGACTCCAAATCCAGCTCCAGACAAGTGACAAGTGGCGTACCTCAGGGTTCAGTCCTGGGGCCGCTCTTGTTTGGCATCTACTTCTCTGAAGTACAGGTCAACACTAAGGGACTCTGGCTAACAAAGTTTGCAGATGACTGCAAACTGGGGGCCGAGCCATTATTGAATCCCCAAATGATGTGGATACTCTACAAAAGGGCCTTACAGAAATAGATGCTTGGTGCCAGAGCCATGGGCTCAAGCTCAATGCCAAGAAATGTATTGTTATCCCCTTTGGGAAAAAACATGTATCCATGAATTACCATATAGGTGGCAGTACACTAAACACAGAAAGTGTGATAAGAGACTTAGGGACACAGGTGGACAGTGGTCTCACCTTCGATAACCACATCGCCACAACAGTCAGGAAATCCTTCTATGTGGCACACCTCATCACGAAGGGCTTTTCATCCAGAAAAAGGAGGTCATTGTCCCACTGTACTCATCTCTCATTAGACCCATTATAGAATACAATGCCCCATTTGGTATGTACCTCTCAAGACATCTGCAACAACTGGAAAGGCCTCAGAAATACCTCACTAAAAGAATCACAGGCCTAAAGCAGATGCCCTATGCTGACCACCTTAAAAAACTCCAGCTATACTCTGTCTCATATCGTCTACTCAGAGGCGATCTCTGCTTAACATACAAGGCCATGTCAAACCCAGAGCTGTTGGACATGCTACACTTAAAGAAATCCCAATCCCTCAGAGCTACACGCTCCAGGGATCTAAACCTTGTCATCACAATAAACAAAACATGTTGGAGGGATAGGTTCCTGACCCAGAGACTCCCCAGACTCTGGAATAGATTGCCCATGCATGTCAAGCAGAGTGCCTCTTTGGACCTCTTCAAGAGGAACCTTGACGATTGGATGGGAGAAAGGAAATTCACCCCAGGGATCACGTCAATTGCCCTGCTAGACAGGGGTCCAGGAAAGTAAATAATGTGGGAAGAAATATTCAGGGAATTGTTATGGCTAGGCTTGTATAGGCCCTAGGGCTGATAGCCTAGTACTAACCTATGAACCTATTACATTTTGTATTTTGTGCCCAGTTCCATTCTAACTCCTCCCCCTTCTCACATTTTTTAAACAGTTCAGAGGAGTCTGTGGCAACCTTTCAAATGGTAACTTCAAAGCTGAAATCTGTAGGTTTATAGGTAAGCACTAGGCTTGCTGCCTTGGATTCCCTTTGTGTGTTTGAATTAATCTATCCCATTTGGTTAGAGATTGGCCTTACCCATCCCATGGCCGATAATTATATATTACCCCTAATGAGAATAATAATACTGATGGTTTCAAACACGGGAATGCTTTTCCTTGTCACATGTTTGGGGATGATAAATGTTGACCTTAAGCGTTAGTTTCTTTATAATTTATTTAATAACATATTTACACCCCTAAACTCTGTATATTTTATAAAAGAAATAACTTAATGCATAAAAAATTAACAAGAACAGCAGAAAAAAAACAGAGCTCCATAGGCAGGAAAACGTAAATAAGCATTCCAAATTTTTGAAAGCAAAAATAAATGTTTCTTAAGAGGATTTAAACAGTTGATATTTCAGGGATGTCCTGAAAGAGGCCACAGAGTCTCAATGGTAAATCAGGGAAGGTAGTGGATTCCAGTTGGGATTATAGTGAAATGGATACCCTTCTTAATGCCTTGAGAAGGGCCTCTGGAGTTTTAGTGTTAGTTAACTTAGACAATGAGCTGTTAAGACTTCCTGTAGTACAAGGTTTGATTCCCTCAACCTTTATTTATTTCTGCATTACTCTGGGCAAGTCACTTAACCATACAGTATTGATGGGTAAATGGCAAATTGCACCAGGCTTCAATGATCTTCTTGACGTCTTACCTAGTAACTACCTATGAACCTATGAGTAGCAGACATCTGTCACCAGATGGCTTGAGTGGTGCCTTGCCAGGTATGGGATACCAGAAATTTCTAATACAGTGCTGTTAGTATTAATACTAAAATATGTGTGGGATAAAAATATTTAAATTTGAGTACTGGACAGAATTAGGGTTGCCATCTTTTCAAATACCCAAAGTGGGACATTTTTGGTACAAACGTCAGATTTTGCAGGACGAAACATACTCACAGCCAGTAAAAAGGACAGAACTTCACTTTTTTGCCTAAATAAAAGCTTATTCTTGTAGTTGCATATTTTGTTTCTTATAACATTTAGGTGTTTCAGATACAGAGTAACTTTTATGCAACTATTACATAAAATGTAGGAAATAATTTTGTTCTAAACTCTTTTGCCATTTTTACAATTTTTTTACTGGACACAACTGCCCAAAGAGGGACTGTCCCTCGCAAAGTGGCACAGGTGGTAACCCTAGACAGAATTATCAAAATTTATAGTTAATGGGTTAGCAACTCGCATATAAAATTCTTTCCAAGCTGTCCTCTTCAGATCAGGTTTAGTGCCTAGTGGGAACAACTCTATTTCCATTTTAGTCACACTGAAAGATTTGTGTTCCTTTTATTTCCATTTTAGTCACACTGAAAGATTTGAGTTCCTTTTATTTTCATTTTAGTAACCTGGCAATCATATTGGAACTTTCACATTACTTTTAGAATCCTGCAAGCACAAGAAAAGTTTAAGCACTGTCACATTCATTTTAAAGACTAGGACGCAGAAGAAAGTTTACATAACTTTGTCATTGTCACAGCCTATAACAGTAAGAGATGATGGCATTTAACCCCAGGTCTCTTACAGCCCAGAACCTTTGCTTAGTGTACTGTATTGCCTTCCATACTGTCACATCTGTATAGTCCTGCTCCAACATTAGTGCAAACCTTCATTTTCCATTTTCCTTCCAATGGTAATAAGTTAAATAATGATCCCAACATGCTCTGTGCTACCAACCATTTTACTGTATATTTAGTTTCTTATTAAACTGCTGTTCTAGACAGCTGCTTTCCTGATGTGCATTGTGGGTAAGTAACTTCAAGTGTATCCCTTGCACTGAGTAGGAGATCTGTCCAAAACATGTGTACTTCATTTCATTCTGGAGCATCCTTTGGTACAGTGGGACTATTCCTAAATCTCAGTCACCAGCAGAAAGTATTCCCTGTCCTGGCAGTGGCAAGCTATATGAAAATAACCATTGACATGCTATATGAAGATGACCAGTGACACATGAAGTCTTTCTGTGGCAATTAGCTCTCATATCATCATCTTTATAGGTTCATAGGTGTTTACTAGGCTATGACCACAATAGCCTTTTTAAGCCTGGCAATGCATACCGAATCTCTGACAAGTTCTGACACCCTTGATAAGTGTAAGCATGGGCCTGGGAGATGAACCATTTACAGGTTACCTCTTTGAATTAGAGACATAGGTGCCAAACCAGGGATGAATTTCCAGTTTCCCATCCAGTTGTCCAAGTTGCACTTGAATTGGGTTAAGGAGGAACTCTGATTCACATGGACGGGGAGCCTGTTCCATAGATGAGGTAGTTTCTGGGATACATACCTCTCTCTCCAGTAGCTCCTATTTATATTACAGGTAAGGTTTAAATCTTTAGAACAGGTAATTCTGGTACTGCTTGTTTTGTGGATATACAGCAGGTCCATCAGAGTGGGGTTTGACAATGCCGTTTGCCAGGCATAGGTCTCTTCTCAAAAGCCTGTAGGAGACAGGAGACAGAATACAGGGATAGGGTCTTGAAGCAGCCAGCACAGGACATATTACTTATGCCCTGTATTCTTTTAGTGAGGAACCTCTGTGGACGTTCCAGTTGTTGGATATGCTTGCTTAGGTACTTAACAAAGGGGGCATTGTACTCAATAATAGGCCTGATGAATGCTGAATACAGTGGAGCAATGACTTCCTTGCACTTAAATGCCATACCTTTGTTTATAAATTGTGCAACATAAAATTATTTCCTCATCATTGTAGACACATGATGATCAAAGGCTAGATTACTATGTGTGTCCCTAAGTCCCTGACTACTGGGTCAGCTCTAAGGGGTATGTTGTCAATATGATAGTTACCAGGGATGGATACTTCCCAAAGGATATTATTATGCATTCCTTGTCATTTAGTTGTGGTCCATGCTCTGACACCAGTTGTTTGTCTGTGTCAGCCCATCCTGTAGAACATTTGTGTCAGTATGAGATTCAATGACTGCTCCTAATTTGCAATCATCTGCAAATGTAGTCAGCCAGAGACCACTGACATTGGCCTTGACTTCTGAGAAGTTAATGCCAAAAAGGAGCAGTCCAAGGACTAATCCCTGACAGACTCCACTTGTGACTGGCCTCTTTGAAGAGGTGGACTCCAAAATTCTAACTTCCTGGGTCCTGTCTGTGAGCCAGTTAGCTATCCACTGGGTGACATACGAGTTTGTCAACAATGCCCAAGTGGAGTATTGTGTCAGATGTCTTGGCCAGGTCAAGGTAGGCAGTGTGAACGATTTTGCTGTCATCCATTGCTTTGGATCAAAGGATTTTCGACTGGAAACAGACTGCCTGCCTTGCTTGGATTACTTTCGAATACTTAGTAATGCTGTACAATTATATATTTTCTATTATTACTTTTTGTTTTGTTTTGTTTTGACTTAAGACGAGTTTACGTTCGCTACTTCTACTACTATTGTCTGATCTGATTAATATACAGTGATTAACTAGAAATATATGGACTGAAAATCTTCCACACAGAGAAGTTTCTTACACTGTTTTGTTTTTGGACCCATTACACTTTAGTGGGTTGTTTTGAGACTTCGGGGATACCATGGAGATTACTTGTTTGATGTTTCTAGATCCAAGACAAGATACAAAATGCACAGATTTTCTCTCTGAGAGAGTTCTTAAATTAATAATGCACATTACTGCTGGATTAGCCTGGATGACATCACTCTTTGTCACCTGCCTTCAGTTCCCAGGCTAACAGAAAGTTAACAAAATGTAACATTTTTCTGTGAAAAATACACCTCTCAGATGTTTGCTCAGAACTGGAAGTCATAAAACAATTAAATACTTTTACATTTTTGACATAGTAATTACTTCTCTCCAAGACAATAGAAACTTCTAGCTCTAGACATTGTATCTGCTTGCTGCACTAAAACTACTTTTTATAGCACATCGTAAAGCACTTTTAATTTCAACTTATTTTCTTGATGTTTTGCAAGTTAAATTCGTGTGTTCCAGCTTCTACTATTAAAACATACATTTGCACAGGTATATAGTTTATATACGTTTATTTTTTTTCCCCTATAATTTTTATTTTCGTTTTACACATGCAAAAATCATAACCATTCCATATTTACAAAATTACCATATTTGCATGTTACACATTGTGGATAAAGTCGAAACATGTAGGTCATACAACATACCTAATTACAATATATACAAAGATGCTTTCCCAATTAATTTCATTAGTCTAAAAACAGCACATACAAAAATTATTCTACATCCTTAGTTAAGCTGTGTACTCGTGGGAATACTTCCAGTTCATTTAAGATATGGTATACCTGATGTTTTGTGCTAATAAGATGTTATAGGACTGTTCCCAGATTGCTCGGGCTTTCATATTTTTGTTTCTTTTGTCCAATACTATTTTATGTGCTAATAGATGTTTAATAGCAGATTGCTTGCATTCCTCCCAAGAGATACTTACAGAATCCAACCATTTGCGAGCTATACATAGCTTCATTAATAAGAAAATCGTTATAAGTGGGTTAGCTTGTTTTCCTGAAATATTGGCTGGGAGGAAGTTTATATACATTTCTGTTCTTTTCCAGTAGGGTACACTGTGGTTACATTCTTGAAGCTCAATACATAACATACAGTTCTCTTACATTTGTAAGACGAGCATGTGAATCATATTAATATTCACAAATGACATGATTATTTACAAAATTCCAGCTAGCTGGGCTGGCAGCATCACACACTTTATAACAAATACTCTAAACTGAGATCACTATGATATGCCAGTGTTCTTCTTCTTTTGGCTTTTCCCGGTTAGGGGTCGCCACAGCGGATCACCTGTCTACTCATGATTGGCAGTGGAGTTTTTACAGTGTCGAGTTGCCATCCCGGCACCCAACCTTCCACAGAGGGCACACACATGCACACACTCATGCCTAGGGCCAATTTAAAGTGCCCACCTACAGCATGTCTTTGTGATGTGGGAGGAAACCCACACAACCACAGGGAGGACATGCAGACTCCGCACAGAAGGCACCCCAGCTGAGAATCAAACCAGAGAACCTCTTGCTGTGTGGTGGCAATTCTAACCACTGCACCACCGTGGCCACCCACTATGATATGGCAGTAAGAATAACAAAATACAAATCTAATCAGTGTACCAATGTCTTGGTGTGCAGTCTTCCAAGTGTACTGAAAGTTCCAGTAGTAGCTATGAGTATTAATAGCTAGCATTACTTGTTCACCACATCGGATAACACTAATAATTAAACATGAGTTATGAGCAAAAAAGGTTTTGCTCCCCACAATTATCTTTTCAAAATAGTGTATATTTGAGAGGCAATGTATTGTTCATGCACTGGGAGAAAAAAGGTCACAAATGTCAAAACAAACCAAACCCATCTTTTTCTCAGTAGTTCAGAAGCCTGTAGATACACCCAAAGATAAGTAATCCTGTAGAATGCAAAAGCAAAACTTATCTGCAATCGGAGAGTTGCTTATCCTGAAAATGTAAAATAACTAGGCTTGTAGGAAATGCACACCGAACCTCTCTAGAATGTTCCAAAAAAAAAAAATTCAAACTTCCTTCTTTGTCTTACTCATGCAGAATATTTTACAATGACAGGATACAGACACTGTAACATATTCTGCATTAGGGAGAAGATTTTACAGTGACAAGTACAAATAACATTCACTCTAACTGTAACTAGTATTACCTACAAGCCGTATTTCATTTATAGTATTTTCTTTAGTGGTAGAGTATACACATTGTGTACTGGCCCCGAGAAGACTGTTACACACATTAGGTCTACTTTCTTATGTGTTTGAGTGGACTGACCAATTATATAAACTGACAGAGATTTTATATGAAACCTTGACAACTGCAACTTATAAATTACCACTGCCTTTGGATATGTTGCCATTTTAGCTAGAATACCCCCTTAACTTTCAGACATACACTAAGAAAATTGGAGCTAAAGTCAATTACCTCCTCCTGTTTTGGGCCCAAAGATTATCATAGTTTCTCTGGCCTCCTGCCAGAGCAGCTGTAGGTCAAAGCATCTTATTTGGACAAAATTGAATGCAGTTTGCCCTCCTACCAAAAATACCACAGCACTGGTAAACGTTTCCAACAAAATACTGTCCACATCAAAAACATCAAGTGGCTCTGTGCAGCAATGGATAGTGCATTGGACTTCTAGTAAAATGGTAAAATGCATTGAAAAAGTTGTGTGTTTGAGCGCCACCAGAATCAGCTTTGGGGTTGGTGGTTGACATAATGGTTAAGATGTTTACCTCACAGGCACAAGATACAGTTTTTGTCCCTTATGGACAAAGGAACTTTATAGATGCCTGACCCTCAATGTGCTATTTGGATACAGGATATCATTATTCATTCTGGAAAACTTGGCTAGGCCTAGAAAGCCCCCTGCCCCCTCCCCCAGATCTATGAATGTATGAATTTATTACCTCGCTCTTAATAAAGCCAAATGACTTTCTGTGGAAGGGAAAGCAAACTGTCTTCTGGACTCGCTGCTATTCACACTACTCCATCAGACCACTGTATCCCCTCCCTCCCTAGACTCCTCACACAAGTGCTTATTGTTACAACCTCAGAAATAATTCCAACAATCTCAGAAATAACTCAGAATCAAGTCTAGAATTTAACCCCCTCCCCCAAAAAAAAAACTAGGCTGCGTTGCTCTGAATAAAGTTTCTCTGTTCTTGCATCCAAACTAGAGCATTCTCTCCCTTCATTCCTAGAGGATATGTCCAGCAGATGTAAGAACCACAGTGTAGGTCACATTCCCAAATTCAACTTTGTACTACCTGTCTTTCTGTGACTTTGCTGTACCCTATGATTAATCTCTACTTGTATATGTAAATAGTATTACTACTTTAGCTTAGTTCTCACACAGTAGCTTCCCGTTTTGTAGCAAAAAATGTTAATTTTTTATACCTTTTGTGTTTACATGTACTATGTATATGCTGTAACCACTTTATATGTCATAATTTCTTACTCTATACTGTTTTTTTTTCTTTCGTCATACTATACAGCCTGAGTTTGTACCTGCAGTTGGTCATATCTGATCATGGCTCTGCCCCTGCAAGCATGCATACATACATAAATAAATATCATCTCTGGTCTTACTAATTGCTCTGTTATATGCTACTACAGTAATATGCAACTTGTGTACCCTGTTAAGCAACCTGCCAGCAATCTTTATTTCTGCCTTGCAAAATTCTTTTACACTACAGCAGATATTCCAAACCCAGATTTAGTTAAAGGGGAGAATTAATATTCTGGATGTATGTTAATAAATGTTAGGAAAGTGCTGTCTGCAGTTGGCTTTTCTATAGAATACATTCCTTAAACTCCCTTTATGGAGGTACATTAAAATGACCAAATAAGGAATTGCAGCACACAATGTTTGCAAGAACCCCAAGCCCATACCTTTCTGCTGAAGCTTACCAAAAGCTGCTGAAAGGTCAAATCCCCTCCTTTGAAATGAAAAAGAGATCATTAATATATCATGTTATACTGTCATATCATGTGTAGTAACCATTCTGCTGTTTGTATCTTTCTTCAACATAACCCATGAGTAAAAGCACATAGCTGGGGAAAGATTTATCCATATAGATGCCACATTTGTTGCAGATAAATTTTGCTAGCTTAATAGAAAAAGTAGGTATAAGATAAAATTCTACCAGTTCCAGCATGTACCTGGCTAAAATAGTTTCCCAACAACAGAGCTGTATCAAGATGTGCAGACTGTTAATTTCAAGAACACCCAGGTAATAATTCTCATTCTAAACAAAATACTTCAAAATTTGGAGATGACATCACAATCTTTGCAATGAGAGGGCAACATCCTCACTTTAGGCTGTGGGAAATCTATGATGATCCCTACCTTTGTGAGGGATCCATTTACAGCTGACACAATGGGTCTAACAGTAGGGTAAATGACAAGCAGAGCATAAGGGGTTCTAGTTTTTGTTGTGAAGAAGACAACCTCTAGCACAAACTTCTCTAGTAATAACCCTGCTATCCTGACCTGAGTTTTCAGTAAGCTGTAAGTAGCCTTCTGTGTTAGCACTGCATGGCCACATTGGTGCTTATTACATATGCAAGCAAAGACGTGGATCATAACCTGTGCAGTCAGCTCTACTTTTGGGTACAAAAATAGGCACCACAGCAATTACACAAATAAACACATCCATAAAGTAAAATAAATACATGGAAGTTCAAACCACAATAGATAGGGCAGATGAATTTAAGTTAAGCAATTGAAGGCAGATGTAATCAATCTTTGTACTACAAGGAAGCAGCTCATTAACAGATTGTAGGCTTCGTCCTCCTCTCTAAATTCCAGATGCCATTAAGTACCTCCATCTGACAGTGCAAATCTACACATTAGCCTAGATGTATCTAAGCTAAACTTGATGCATACCTATCAGAAAAAAGAACAGTGCCAAACAAAAAACAAGGATTAAAATAATATAAACTTTACTGTACCATGTGATGCCAACAACTGCTACCAATATGTGATGGCTGTCAATATGTGTCATCTACATGCTGGGCCAGTAATCAAGGAGCCCAAATCCTCATCACTGACACTGGATAGAGACATGCACTTGGACTACAAATGGATACACTCAGCATTTCCAGATGCAGACCTCTTTGTATCAAGTACAATTTCCCATAAGAGCGCACAGAGAACACACTCAGACCAGGGTCTGGATGTCTGTCTTTCTGTCTCCCTGTCTCCCTCCAGGTCCCCAATAAGACTCCCCACTAGTACAGCTGTAGGGTTAGGTCCTCAGCTGAGTGTCCACGCCAAGTCGTCAGCACCCTCTCTGTAAATCCAGTGCTTTGTGTCCCTGCCCCAAGTAGTTGGCGCACACACGCACACAGACACACACACACCTGGAAAAGGCAGGCACAGATTACCTACTCTACCAACTTTGCCCATACTATAAGGTAGTTATCAATGCCACTAGTCAGTACTATAAGGCTATTAACAAAGGGTGTCTGTTTATACTGTGCAATATTAATACTAATACAAATGGTAGTATTTCACCAAGACTACTAGGCCTTCAGGAGTAGCCCACACAGACTCTCCAAATAAATTTAAGTACTCCCAAAGGGTAGATACTTTCCACAAAGATCAGCCACAATAAAAGGTTTAAATGTATTTAATAATAAATAAAATATCTTGAAATTATTAGAAATATATATTTACTGTAAACCAGAGTTCAAATCACAGAAAATATTGAAATTAACATTGATGGACAGACTCATACAAATAAAGAAAAACACTCTCTAAACTAAGCTTCCTGACTGAATCAAAAAGAATTCTACTTTTCCCTAGTCAAAGTTACTTACTACCACAAGGCAAGCTGCTGTGGGTGAGGGTTTTTCTAGTCAGGCTTCCCAAACAGAATACTCAGTACTCTGAGATTTCCCTTTGCAATATCTAAAAATATAATTTTTAAGAGGGCTGGCAGAATGACCTCATCTGGTCATCTGACTCTAGGTTCTCACAGTATTCCCCTTTGAAGCTGAGACAGGAATTAGCACAGATGGCCACAGTACATATTCACATGTTTATGGCAGTGCTTGGGGCATCCCCTCTTTTCACTGAGCTAATGGACAAATGTTTCTCAGACCCAGTGACTCTAGTCCTATTCATTACTGTGGGGTGCCTTTTAATGGCATAACAGCTCATTTATATTTCCCTTATTTTCTTTAAGCTAACCTCTGCTGTGCCAGTATCCTCTATTAAAACATATACATTTAATTCAGCTACAAAAATACATGTACATTTATCTTCATTGCAGCAGGGTGCACATTTGATACATTTCAACACAAGCAAAGCTCACAAATACATTTTCAGCACAAGCATCTGTACAAATTCAGTTTGATATACAAATGACATACAGCTCTAGTACATTTGTAACACAAGCATCTTGTATAAATCAGTTTGATATTCAAGGGACATATCATTTTTTACAGAACTCCAGCTGGCTATGCTGGCACTTGCCAATATCATCACATACCACTTGGAACAGATGCCTAATTTCTGCTTCTCATGCATGGAGATCTTCATGGTTCCTGCACCACAAGTCATTAAAACGATACCTACACTATCCCCCTGTCTTAGTAATGCCTGCTGCTGAAGTCTGCTCCTCTGACATGTCATACCAAGCATTCAGTTTTTTGAAAGAACCATAATAGAGGCCCCATAGGTGCTCCTTAAATTGGCCATAAAGGAGACAAAGCATAACCTTATTTCCATTGTACACCATGCAAGCAGTCTCTGGCAGATACCAACAGAAGCTGCCATTCACTTAGATATCTTTAGAAATGTCACTTTTTCAAGCAACACAATTGTAATCTATGAATCACACTTAAAATGTGATGCTTGAATCATGGTTAGCACAACATGCAAAGTTGTGCGATGCTCATTGTTGCAAACATCTCCTGCACAAGTCCACTGCCATAAGCTATCAGAGGTGTGTACAGGCAGCTCCCTACTGAAATTCTAAGATTCATAATTGTGAGTCCTGGAGTTATGAAAAAAGCCTATGAAAATACAGGAGAACAGTCTGAAAATGCTGTTCTTTAAAGTAGCTTTTTTCCAGAAAATCAAGCTCCCCTGCACTAACAAGTCTTGGAATTAATATTCACCTTGAAAGTCTCAGAATTAAAAATAGTTCATGCCTCCTAATCCTTGCCTATATATCTTGCAAGCAGGTATGTGTCTGTGCTGTTTTAGATATTGTAGAAGCACACCACCATTTTGTATGCTGAGTTGCACTGATTATGTAACTCGTACTGGGTTATTGGCAAATCTAACAGGAGAAATAGCACTTTGTGGATCATTAAGCAGATCCAAAAAGGTACACAATGCATTGCAAGTGTTTAATAAACTTTTGTGTCCACCTTCTCAAGGATGTGAAACCTTTATGATGGCATTGCATAACATAAGGCAAGCAGTATTGCCTGCATGTGTGTAGATATGTAGACTCTACTGGCAGCAAAGTAACTTACAGTATCAGGGCAACCTGTCCCTGTGCATGCATGTTACCACTTATGGGCAGGCAATAAACTTCAGAATTTGTACCATGGTCTACACTGTTCAGTATATTTATTCCAATGACTATACGTGTATCCCCACCCCCTAAGTAGTAGGACAGAGCTACTCTGTTGGTGTTTCTGTAGATATCTCATATTGTTGTTAGCAAGAATGACTACTGTACTCTGTATATACATATTAGTTTTGACACAACACATGAGCACAACAGGAATTCCATGCACTGACCAGTGTGAAGTGCACCTGCTGTATGTTTTCCTATCTCTACTCTTCCCAATATGTTATGGCCTACCACCATATCTATCCCTTTGTGCACTATTGTATAATTAGGTTACCACTTTGGCTGTAACTGTTATAATTCTTGTCCCAGCAGAATACTTTCTACATCTCTGAGTTGTGTGTTTATAACTGTCTGTCTGATGATGAGGTAGATAGCAGAGTCAGAAAACTATGTCCTGCTAAGGCACTCATAACCCATGGACAATGCCTTTTAGGGACAGGGAGTGCTGATCAGCATTTAAGGAGCAAGTGTGGCAGACAGTGGTCCATGATATAAATGCCACTGTTAGATGAAATACTGCACAGCAGTGTCATGATTTGTAAGTGTCATAAGTCACTGGCATACTACTCTCTGCCCAGGCATAGGCATGTTCCATTACAAGAGAGAGGTTATGGGAGGGCACTAGAGCAAAAATTAACAGAGCCGAAGGAGTTTTTGATGCCCCTTCAGAGGGACAACAATGGTGGGATCATTCCTGAAAAAGTGTGCACTGGCGTCTTGATGAGCCTACCCTACTTGCATTTCAGTAGCACACTGTATAGCAGCTCTGCACCAGCAGACTATAGACTGACAGTAGCATATGTTGCCTGTGTTATGGATATCAAGTATCCAGCCATGCAGCAAGGTAGCAGAGGTAAGTTAAGATTGTATGGTATGTCTTGCTTTTGAACATTCTTGGCATGTATAACATGGGAACACCATTGTATCACAGGTGCCCATCCTCACTTGTGTATCCACAAGGTGCTTCATTACTGTAGTGACATCAATAGAGGCGGATGCTGTGACCATGAAGAGGCTGACAATAATAAGAACTAGAGTCCTAAATCACAGTCAAGTGAAACCATTGTACATCCACCACATTAAAGAATAAAGGTGTGATCTTGCCCACTGATGAAACCAGGGATGAACAGTCTTAAGTCTTTACAATTCCCAGTGTGGAAGGGACCCACCATGGCTATGATCACCATCAATGCTCCCCCTGAAGCTACAGCAGCTAGTGGGCGCACTCCATCAGTTTGGGGTATAACTACCATTATGCATCCATGCAGGAGAGCCTAATGCCATTGTCCCCCAACATGTGGGTGGTACGCAGCATCAAACAGCAGATGTGCCACACCATCATCAACATACAGTCTGTTGCAGTCCATTCTACAACAGAGCTGAAATTTGTGTTAATGGCCTTTGAGAGGATGTCACCCAGTTCAGCCAAAGGGTCCATGAGGACATGAAATCCAAAGTGACAGCATTGTCAGTAGTGGCACATATTTCTTCCATCTTCTCTTTTATCAGGGGTGGGGGACTGCCAATTTCAGTATCACTGCTTCATCTAGCAGTGTTGTCCAGGGTAATGGTAAGGTGTGGTGTATGTGGTGACCATCTCTGGGTACATAGTCTATACTTGCATCTAGAGGTATACACCACTTTGGCACACATCCACTGTGAGCAGCCTTGGCACCTCTACTGATTGGACACTTCAGTAATGCTCTGAAGCTATGTGAATGTTTCATAGTACCACTCTAATCCTACCTGTGAGGATCTAAAGTCCTAGTGTGAAATGCCAGTAGAGTGGCACTGGTCATGTTCACATAGTAGCAATCCCAAGCCCACCACAGGAAGGCATATTCTGTAACACAGTACCTGTCACCTTAGGGCACCATCTTCACATTTGGTGTCATGATCCCCAAGCCCAGGGTGTTAATAGCCGTGCATCATTGTCTCCCTAATGTGTGGTTGTCACAGTCCATAGTTCATGACTAGACATCACCACTTTACTTGCACTGCCATGTCATGTTCCCTTCACTGTCTGTGACTGCTAATGCTGCCTTTCAACTTCACTCACCTCTGGTGATCTGGCTGTGTGAGAGTGCAATCTGACTTTAAGATATCCATGGTAATCTGGTTTTGTGCATGTGCAGTGTTGTACTGGGATTTGTCAGTGCTCTGTGAGGGTATTTTTGTGTGTGTTATAAGCAGGACTGTCATACTTGAACAGAATCATCTGCAACAGAAGGGCAGTTGGGAGGGTTATTACTATGTCTGGGACACACTATGTATGTAACTGTATGCCTTAATATTAGCCATGGTGTGGGCACTCATCATCTGATGACCTTATGGAGTTTCAGTAAGCAGGAAGTGGTGATATTTCTGGCCTATGTGCCAAATATATAAACTGCCTGGCTTATGAGCGGGCAGACTAGTTATGATCCCTCATGCCTCATGTACTACATGACAGTTCGCAAACTGGTAGCCCTTCCTGTTCCCAAGTCTTTGTGACTGTGAGCCAGGTGGGGCTCATGCTGCTATTTGTATGTAGTGCCTCAGGGAAGTGAGACATAATATGCACACATGGTATTAGCTGTCTGTCTCTGTCCTGTGACAAACTGGGAAATCATATATCCTCTAGTGCATGTCAAAGCATTATGTTAAGAAACTTATTGAGTATTCTTCAGACAGGGGCCTGTGAAATACCTCTGCATAGTCTTGTAGCTAGAAAAGAAAAACACAATACATACTATGGTCTCCATAGATAATACTGTCTTTGGGCCACAGATATCCACCAATGCCCATATAATGATCTAATCTACTCCAAAATGACTGATACTGTTCTCCTGCTGAAGAGATATGGTATGTCAGTTTGCCTTCATTATGTTGAAAGTGATTTGTGAGATCTCACTATTGTGCAACTTTAAATCATGAAATTCAACATGCTTCCGAAATGAAATGCTGAAACTGGTTTTCTGGAAAACCATATTCGACCATTTTCAAACTGCAGCACAACAGTGAAAGTTAGGAGACATTTCTGAATGTCTCCAAACATCGTTTTGAAGGAAGGCAAGCACCCTATACACCCCACATGTGGGGGGCTGCGCCCCCCCACACCCCCTTGCTACTGTAATATACAAACTCCAAGATCGCACTACAGTGAGGAAAAGGGTGCATTTCCCGATCCCCGCTATAGTGCGATCTGCACCTGGAATGTCAAATTAAAATGAGCGAATGTGCATTCGCTCATTGGAATTCGCAAAGTTTGCAGTCGACATTCCCCAAAACTTAAAGTTGTAATTTAACACTTTGGTGCATTTTGAAACTTACTTTGAACATAATGAAGGTCACCTGGCACTGGTAGTGTTTCCACTTACACCGGATACCACCTCACGCATACACCAGTGGCAAGCTGCAGCACTGATGCTTAATGCATTTCACTGCATGGACCAGTGCTGCAACATACAGCAGTCTTCCTGTTGGCAAGTTCAATAATTTGGATGTGTTTTACCTTTTTATAGTCAAACACACACAGTGCTGTGCAGTTCCCCCTCAACAACTGTGAATTGTGATTCTGTTCGCCTCACATATATTTACATAGCATTAGTCCCTCATTTCTATACCCAGTTTCATTTTCACATCGTCATGCAGTCTTTTGCATATTTCTTTCTCACAGCATTTGTGCTACTTGCACTATAGCATAGGGTTGGCCTATGAATCACTATCCAACTTTGTCTAGCTGCATAATGCCATTTCCACTGCAAGTGACTGCTGAATACTACAACTACTGTCCATGAAGCTCAACCTCTGCAAAAGATGAACAGTATTCACTCTCAAAAAATTCTGTATAAACGCCATTTCTAAGTTTTTTGTATCTTTTATTAAAGCTGATCCATGTGAAGAGGTTCTGTCTAGCATGGCTTGTAACTCCAGTTTTGAACACTGAAAGGATGCCTTTTCCCAACACCAGTTAACGTCCTTTTCAACACGGTGGAACTTGTCTAAAATACAGATATTTCTACAATACAGATGTACAGATGTTGACTGAAATACTAATTTTCTTCCATAACATGGATATATATATATATATATATATATGTGTGTGTACACACACACGTGCATATGTGTGTGTGTGTGTGTGTGTGTATATATATATATATATATATATATATATATATATATATATATATACACATATACATATATATATGTGTATAGGGTTCCTATTACACAATTGAAAATCCCTTTAGGCGAATACGAAGACGTCGAACCATATTGCACGAAGTATGTAAACCCTGAACGTTCAAAACAGCGAATTTCGAAATGTTGATTTGTTTTGGTTGGCCCATCTACAGTGTAGCTCCATAAGGTAAGTGTGCGATAGATAGGACTTTAGTGTTAGGATTTGGGTTAAGGTAAGTGGATAGATAGGTAATGTATGTAAGAGTTAGTGTAGTGTTAGGTGTAGGTTTTTTTAAGTGTATGTATGTGTATTATTTTGTTTAGGTGTATGTCTGTAGGGGATGTGTGCAGTAGTTACGGACTTTAGGGTTAGGGTGGGGTTAAGGAGAGTGCATAGATAGTTGTGTTTGTGGGGTTTAGTGTAGTGTTGGAGGTAGGGTTTTGGTGCTTTAGGTTATTAGTAGGGTTTGGTTAGTGTATATATGTGGTTTATTTATTTTGTTTGGGTAGGTAGTATGTAGCGGGTGGTAGGGTTGGCCGACTATGACAGTTTGATATATTTTTTTTTTTTTTGCGGTTTAGTGTGTTCGGGATTTTCATGGTTCGCAGTATAGGGTTCGATGTTTTGGTATTCGTGCATAGAGTTTTTCGCTGTGGTAATATAAACCCTATATATATATATATATATATATATATATATATATTTTTTTTTTTTTTGTTCGGCCTGGGGAGACCGAATAAAATTGTCCGAGTTTTGATTCTTTTTTTTTGAACTTGCCAACTATACAGCTTAAAATAAAAACTGCTATATTTGAAAATAATTTAAACTATAGGTACTGCAAAATACCAATAAGAATAACTGAATAAAATCTAATTAGTACCCTGAGACCGCATCATCCAGCCTTCTGTGTGCACTGAAAATTTCAGTAGGTACTGGGCTCATATTGGTAGGATTATAAATAGCATTACTTGTACAGCCAAGTCAAACAAAACTAACAACTAAGTATGAATTATGAGCAAAAGAGCTTATTTAGACTAGTATTTTAACAGCCCTAGTTTAAAATATTTGCAATAGGGCCATGAGTTTGGACCTTCTGGAATCATTTTCAATGGTGCATGATGTGCCAGAGTGGCTCGCCTTGCCAGCATTTCCACTGGAGTAGAGAATATTGACAAAAGTTGAAGGTGATGTATTTATGTTGATGTCAAGCTGTTTTGGTATTTGGAATAGTAGTGGTGTGTAACAGTCCCCTGTGGCGACCCCTAACCAGGAAAAGCCGAAAGACTTTTAGTGGTGTGTAACAGTAGCCACAAGTACCATTTAATGTGATGTCACCTTTCTTAATATAAGATTGTAGGGGGGGAGACAGAGGCCTCTACTTCGATACAATACAGACATACTGGGACATGGGAGTGCACAGCTTTTCAAATAAAGTTCATCTTATCTTTCATGAATTTAGCAGTGTAATAACCATACTATGTTTCATCACGTTCTGAGCAAATAAAGGTAAATTTAAACAATATGTAAAGCTAAATTTCTCTAATTCACAGTGAAAAAAATGAAAATAACTTAGCCAGCTGCCAGTTTTCTTGATGACTTGACTCCATGATGGCACAATAATTTTTCTTTAAACTTCGTGAAAGTATTATTTTCTTTTTTAAACTGGAGTATGTTTTACAAATTATACATGGCTTTAATTTTTTTCTCTTTAGTCTTAATACTTATTTCATGATGGTTCAAAGTAAGACGGCACACTGTTACTAAACATGAGTTGCTCTGTTTGACACTGAGCTACAAGTTACTTATTATGCTTATCTTTCTGACAGCTGCCTCTATTTTTACACTAAAAGAAATCCAGCTACAGAAGGACCCTGGTTATCGAGGTGCCAGTTATCAACATTCAGGTAATATATCACTGGTTTTGTCATGTTTATGATATTCATTTTGTCAGCTGGGGCCCTCACATACTAGTATGAGGAAGTGGGAGAGCAAACTTTCATGTTCTAAGTCTCAAAAAATGGTATGAGGTATACAAGTAATTTATTATTCACCACCTTAGTAAAGTGCCTGGTTGACTATTGGCCAAATAGGCGAAGTCTGAGAAAATGGAATAAATGGCTTTCATAATTGCAAACAATCCTGCCTCCAAACCAGTCTTTGAAGTCCTAGAAATTATGTGATTCACAGCCTTGTCACTGAGTCTTTGGCACCAGGCTGGGCTTGGAGAAAAATACCACTTAGGCCCCACTGACACTACTAACTGCTGAAGAAAATGTCAGAAGTTTTCTTACTGTTGGGATTGCTGGAAGATTGGAAGCTTAAAAACAAAGCATTTGGACTGTATTAGTTAAACTACATTTAAATACTGAACGTATCTTATCATTAAATTATTTTTTGTAGTATGTGTTCTTTATTTGAAGTTAAAGCTATTAATTTAAAGTGTTTTGATAGTCTACAGTGCTTTTCATGTGATGTTTGTACTGTGCCTAGATATTCTGAGTGGGCCTCTAGCTGCATTCAAAACTGTGAAATAACATCTTTAGTAGCTGTCTTCTGAACCTGAAGCCATAGCTATACATTTATTTGGATTTTACAGTATCCATTGTTATTTCTCTGAGCTCTTAAGTGGATTAACACCACTGCTCACCTAATTCTGTGTTTTACTCACTTTTCAAACAGTATCCATTTTTTGTTTTCAACAGCTCTTACATGGTTTATCAGCATTGCGTATCTAATTCTGTGCTGTAGTCCCTTTGCAAACTTAAAAAACAGCTTTTGTCAGTTTTTGCGAGTTGTAACTAGAGCTTGTGTTAATTAACCAAACCCCAGCCCCTGGTATTTTACACTGCAAAAGTAGTCAACCATCTTAATCTTGAAACCTTGGAAGCTTGAAGACAAAGCATTTGGACTACAGTTTTCTTATGTGAAAAAACATTTAAACTGTACATAAAGTACTGAACTTATCTTACCATGTAAATCAGTTCTGTGTGTTGTGTTTGCTCTTCACCAGCAGTTAAAGCTATTAATTTAAGGCATTTTTATACTCCACAGTGCTTTTCATGAGGTGTCTGTGCTGAGCCTGGGTGTTCTGAGTGGGACCTCATTTTATTGCATTTGTACTAGTTCTCTTCTGAATTTGTTCTCCATCCACCCTTTTTTCTGTTATGCTTTTAAACATGGAAGCTTTTGAGCTGCCTGCCACAACTGTATATCTGGCCTTGGAAGCTCCTCCCAGTTGCATCTTCTGTACACCTGGCCCTAGAAGCTCTTCACAATCTTATCTCCTCTGCCTGTCTTACTGGTTACTGACAGAAGACGATAGATTGATAGTAGATTTCTTCAAGAGAGTCACAAAGGCTATGGATAAGGGGAAATGGTGTATACTGTCAGCCTCGACATGGCCAATGTGTTCAATATAATACCCTCCTAAGGTATTGTTAACACTTTCAGAATTAGCCTTAAATCCCAACATAACTCACCAGCTTGCTGGCTCACATATGGGACCCAATAAATCAGAATCACTGATACCACCTCTACCAGGAGACCAGTAACTAGTGGAGTACCCCAGGGCTCCATGTAGGGTCCATTTAGCATCCAATTCTCAGAACTCAAGGCTAATGTCAAAGGCCTCTGGCTTACCAAGTTTGCAGATTATTGTAAATTGGGAGCTATCATAGATTCCCTCCATGACATCTACATTCTACAAGAGAGTCTAATGCAAACAAATGACTGGTGCCACGGATTAAAACTTAACACAAATAAAGGCATTGTAGTGCCCTTTGGGAAATCATCCACCCTACCTAATTACTCCATCATTGAAACACCCCTACAACTTGACTGAATAGTTAGGGATCTGGGAATATATGTAGACAGTAATCTGGTCTTCGACAAACATGTAACCAAAAAAGTAAGAAAATCACTTTGTCACCCAAATGGTAAGCAAGGTTATGTCATCCAGGTCCAAGGAACTGAGCCCTTATCAGAGTACAATGCCCCCTTCGGGCATGTTCATAACCATTCATTTGCAACAGTTGGAGCACCCTCAAAAGTTCCTCATCAGGAAAATCCAGGGTATGAATACCCTGTCCTAAACAGATTGCCTTAAGGCCCTATATCTTTACTGAGAGGCACTCTATGCCTGGCATATAAGGCATCCTCGGATACAGTTCTGTTGTAGCTCTTGCACATCTGCAAAGCAAACAGCACAAGAAACATTAGATCCAAGGACCGGAACTTTGCCTGTCACATAAATAGAACATTTTGGAGAGACAGATATGTGTCTCAAAGGATCCTTGCACTATGGAATAAGCTTCCCATCTATGAGAAGAAGAATTCATCCCTGACTCTATTCAAATGGAGCCTTGATCATTGTATGGGTAGTAGCAAATTCACCCCTGGTCTGGCCCCCACCCTATGTTTCTGATGGACAGAGGTCAACAGTAACTAAATTAATCCCCAACTAACATCCCTCACATAATAACCCTTCACCACCTCCTTACTGACATATTCCACCATATTGACATCCAATAAAACTCTAGGACAAATCTGGGGTAGGATGCACAGCTAAGCTTATAAGGACCTTTGCAGTCATTAGCCTAGTACAAACCTATGAACCTGTGTTTCCTAGTCTACTTATGACCTTGTCTATGAAATTATCGCTGTGTGTTGGTGCAAGTAGTTCTGTAACAATTCCAGCTATTGTTTGCACATTTTCTGAAACTATATCAATTAACTTTAATGCCATTCTGCTGCTTTTACTGGTAGATGACATCTCCTCCAAGTACTGCCCATGCTTTGAGCTTGTATATACCAATGCTTGCAAAGCACATAACAGCTTCTGCTGTCATTTGTTTAAGGGTTTTCATGAGTGTGTATGAGAGGTGTGGTTTCCTTTGACTATCCTAGCATACCTGTGAAGGAATGTAAAGGCTGCCAGTCTAGCTAGATAGAATTTTGTAGATAATTCTATGTCATTGTAAATATGAATGCAATCCACAGGCTTGTCCTCTTAAAGTGTAAGAAAACTGTTAAATGTTGAACTTCAAAAATGTAACCACAGTGCACTCTGCTAGAAGAAAGCTAATAAGTCAAGCACTGTATGACTGGTCTCAAAGCTCGGAGTCATAATCTCTGGACTGAGGAATTCCTTCTATTGTTTTGATACCAGAGTTAATTGCTAGATTTTTACATATATAATGTCTTCTGTTGATGTAGTTTCCTGGCCAGGTGCAAGATCAAAGAAATGTTAAAACTTTGAGTTTCTGTTAGCCTGGGAACCAGAGAAGAATGATGTAATCTAAAATGAGTCAGCAGTGATGTATTATTTTTAAGACTTTCTCAGAGAGAGAGAATCAGAGCATTTTGGATTTTGTCTGAAGAACATCACTCACCAGTACTCTGCCTTTGCTCTATATGTAAGTTTATTTAGAACTGTGATTGCTCTTAGAGTTAGATAGGAATTTAGTCTAGCTGTTTTCTATACTTATGTCAGACTATTCTACAGAATTATTTTAAGTATTTTCCTATGATTTCTGAACTCTTGACTAGCACTGTGTTGAATTGAGAAGGTTTGTCTTGTATTTTTATTATTTATTGTTAAATATTTTTAAACCTTTCAACCGTGGCTATTTTGTGTAGAGATAATTTAAGCTCTAAAGTACAGTGCATGTATATAGTGATACTGTACAAAGCCACTCCAAATAAGCCTTGCTGTTCATCACACTAACTGGAAAATAATATTGCACAGTAATAATTGGACACCCTTTGGTAAGGGCCTTTTTAGTAGCTGATAAGAGTAGTTGGTGGCAATGATTACTATCTTATAGCCTGGCAGGAGGGGGCATAGCTGGAGCACCTGTATCAGCCTTCCCCAGGAATGTCTGTATGTTTGTATATAAACCAAATCTCAAAGTGTATGTGTGTGTGTGTGTGTGTGTGTGTGTGTGTGTGTATGTGTCAGCTACTTGGGCAGGAACATGTAGCACTGGTTGGACAGAGAGGGTACTGGAGGTTCTGGCTTGACTACTCAGCTGAGCTCTGTACCCTATAGCTGTGCCAGTGGGGAGTCTTACTGGGGATCTGGAGAGAAAGGGAGAAAACATCCTCAGACTGACTGTGACCTCTGTCCACTCTTAAGGGAAATTGTACTTTACTGTGTATTTGTTATCCTTCCCTATATGGACGCCCCACACTTGTGTTAGTAGTGAGGATTGAGGCTCCTTGATTAGTGGGCCAGTGCACGGGTGTCACAATTCCATCCCATGAGTTTTCTTTTTCTTTTTCTTTTCTGTTTTTGTTCTTCTCTAAATGGCAGTCTGGGGCTAAAAATGAGGATGGGTCATAATTTGTAGATTGTGTAGTCTGTCTGCTAGGTAGTACGGAGAGAATGAGTTTTCCAGCTGGACATCATCCTTTTCCTAATGCCCAACTTTTTTACTGGTATGCTGATTGCTCTGTCCAATCAGCATGACTATTTTTAAATATAAATTAAATGTAATTATGTAATACATAATACAGCATTAGACAGATCTCATAAACTGTGCATTGAAGTTTGATGACTCCCATAGTGCACTGGAGTCCACCATGGTTTATAAAAGAGGAATTAAAAATACAAACTTGTGGCAATGCGTTGCACTGCTGCTTGAAGACTATGGATTGCTGCTGTCCTGGCATCATGTGTCCATTCTTCTGCTTCCTCAGTGCATCTCAAAAGCAGCTGTGAGTTTAGACTGGCAGGAGAAAGAATGAGGTTTTAGGGTACAGCTTGTGGAGTGTCCTCAGTATTTAACATAAATTTATCTTTAATCCAGGTTGTCATGCAGACACTGAACCTCCAAATCTAGGCTATGTAGCATAGATAGATTCATTATCCCCAAAAGCTTTCCTTATGCAAAGATACTTCTATAGTGTATGAATGAAATGGTGCCAGTTTATGCTTCTTCCTTGCTTGCAATGATTCTGGCGTCTAAGTAGCAGTCTGTCTGTCAGCCTGAGTACAAAGAGCATTGAAGAGCAGCCAAGGCTAACAAGGAAGCTCCCACACTGTCCTTGTTTATTTCAGTGCCTGTGTGATACAGATTGTAAAGCTTAATATGGTATGTATGTTCTATTTGCAAGTTTAGTATTTGTACGCTTACACTGAAGACACTCGGCAGGATATAGAGACACTGAATATACTACTTAGGGCTAGGACACTGAAACACTTCTTAGGGCTAGGACACTGACACACTACTTAGGGCTAGGTCACTGATGCACTACTTAGGGCTAGGTCACTGACGCACTACTTAGGGCTAGGACACTGACGCACTACTTAGGGCTAGGACACTGACGCACTACTTAGGGCTAGGACACTGACGCACTACTTAGGGCTAGGACACTGACGTACTACTTAGGGCTAGGACACTGACGCACTACTTAGGGCTAGGACACTGACGCACTACTTAGGGCTAGGACACTGACGCACTACTTAGGGCTAGGACACTGACACACTACTTAGGGCTAGGACACTGACACACTACTTCGGGCTAGGACACTGACGCACTACTTTGGGCTAGGACACTGAATCACTTTTTCGGGCTCGGACATTGTAATCTTTAAGAAACCACCTACAAGTTGTTTAGAGATCAGAGTGTCAGGGCTACAGAAGGCACACACAACTGCAGGAGCTACAGCCATAGAATCACCATCAAGAAACTCAGCCACCTCATCCAGTACTTGTGGTAGAGGCGAGTGCACCCAGTTAAGTAGACTTTTTCCACATATCTTTGGTGAAAAGTTGCTATCACCAATCCAGTCATCCAGACTGCTTCCGAAGATTGCTAGGAAAGCACTCTGCTTGATAGGTAACAGTAGCCTATTCCAGAAACAGGGGCTATGTTGGGTTAGGTATCATCATACCATCTTGTGTTGTTGATGTGATAGTGTACTTTCTGGTCTCTAAAATGAGTGTTTGCACTACCCCATGTTCTGTTTAGGAGAGGGGAGGGGAGCTGAAAGAGTGCTGGGTCACATGTAGCATGGAAAGCTAACCAGAGATTGACCATCAGGAGTCTGTAAGACACTGAATGGAGTGACCAAGATTTTAGTCTATCAGAGTAGCCAAAGGTGCTGAAACCTGAGATCTTACTGGTGAAGATACCTGTTAGAGTGCATGATATACAATGATGGGTCTAACATGGGATGTGTAAAGTGTGAGGATAACTTCTTTGGACCTTGAGCAGATGCAACTAAGTATAAGCTGCACAAGGTGGAAGGATTTTCTAACCACTACAGAGATATGGTGATCAAAACATAATCTGATGTCATCTTATGTGTCACATTTAAGAGAAATTTTATCTATATGGTAAGCAGTAGTGATACTAGGTTTATCAAAGACAAATGTGCTGCATTTCTTAGTGTTGAAGGTAAGCCCATGATTAATACATCAAGCATGTGTTAGCTTGGTCCTTCTCTTGTTGGAATTGACTATCAGAATGGGACTTGATAACCACCCTGGAATTATCAGCAAACTTTGTTAGCCACAGTCTCTTAATATCTGTTTTTATGTCACAGAAATATCAAAGATGAAATGGTTAATCACAAACAAGGAAAGCCTAGCTGTGGTTATTATTCTGGACAGATTCATCCCTGGACAGCTCTTTCATTGGCATGGCTATTTTGCATAGCACTTCTAAAAAGAAACCAGCTAGTGTAATATTTGACTTGAACATTTCTAGCAATGGTAATCTACAACAACCAGTGGTAAAAGGGTCTATATTACAGCGTCAAACTAACATAGGTTCGAACGTTGTAATATCGAACCCAAAAGTCCAAAACCCAATAATAACGAAAACAGAGAACAGTGATTTTTTTCCCCAGGGAAAAAAATCGCTGTTCCGTGACAAAAAAACTTAAACCCAATGTGGGGAGCTGTGCCCCCCACACCCTCCCTACTTAAATATACCAACTCCGAGATCACACCACAGTGGAGGAAATAGTTAAACTCTGAAAACAGCTCACCAATTTTTTTCCCTGGGAAAAAAAATCGATGTACCGTGGCTTCTCTATTTCTGGATTTCGGACTTTTGGGTTTGATATTACAACGTTTGAACTTATGTTAGTTCGATGTTGTAATATAGACCTGTGGTAAAATATATGCTTGGTAGAACATAAAAATCTGAACTTTCTGCCATGATGTGGTTGGCAGAAAAATGGAAGAAAATGCATGCCTAAAAATATTGTAAATTTTCACTGCAGAATGTGTAAAACATACTACCACCCACTCCACTCATAAAATAGTGTGCCTACTGCTGCAGATACCAAAATGTTGATAATGTGCAAATTAAACTGTGGTGATAAAGAACCATAGCTTAAGCAACATATGTCTTGGCCATGGAAACCCAACTGGAAAAATTTCATTTTTCAGTGAACTTCTGGGGAGAAAAAGCTCAAAAAAATATGTAATATGCAGTTGAACATAAATACACACTCATCTGTATGGTACAGTAAAAATTATGAACATAGACAAACTGAGAAATAAAAATCTAGCTACGGTAATACAGCTATTATATTTATTGTAAGATAATTGACAAGGAATTTATTAAAAATGCTGAACAGCTGAAATGCCAAAAAGCAAAAAAGTTGATCTTGAAAGGTCAAAACACAACATATAGTAAAAACTAAACATATGTTTTTTGCTGGAGCACCCCACCACTCTGCCTATTAATTATATATACCGTCTCCAAGATAACACTACAGTGTGGAAAAGACAAAACACCATTCTCTCCTGTACTGTGATGTAACTGATTCAATACTCCACATTTGGCAGTCAGTCTTTTGCCATTTAGCATTTTGGGTGTTTGACATTCTGAATGTATCTCAAATGACAGTATATACACAAATGTTCCTGAACTATATACAGTCCATATCTACTTACTAATAAACATTTTGATTACATTTTCAAAATAAATTATGTATGTAGACTAGATAAAGCATGTGTTGCAACAACATAGTTCAAGTTTAATGTTGTACCACAGCTGTATTTCCATTATCTTGGGACAGACACATGCAGGCACTAACATACAAACATCATAGTTTATACTGATGGCAACATAGCCCCATGCATGCTATAAAATGCTCTACTATACAAGGGATTTATTTAAAACTTGGAAAGTTACATGCTTGTCACACATGTCCACTGTGTAATGCTAATGGTCACCATCTGACAGGTGTTATGGTTCAATTTCTCCACTTTCAGTGAAAATTATCTGTGGGCTACATCCTCATGCATAAACCATACCAGCTGTGGCTAAACCAATGTTAACCACAGTATGTATCCTTCCCTACTGTTGGTTGGGTTCACCTTTGTTTACACAACCATTCTTGAATATGCTATTGGGTGAGCTCAGATGCTTGGATGTTATCTTGTTCTGATAATGTATATTTTGCAATGTGCTTGTTCATAGGCAAGTACTAGGCTATCTGCCCGAGGGCATATGTAAGCCTAGCCAGAATGTGTTTGCTTTTGCCGCCCCCCTTAGATTAGTTCCCTGTGCCTCTGTCCAGCAGAGCCATTAGTTCCCTGTGCCTCTGTCCAGAAGAGCGACTGCAGTGATCCCTGGTGTAAGTTTTCTGTTTCCCATCCACTCGTCAAGGTTTCTCTTGAAGACTGTTAGTGAGGGGCTCTGCCTAATGTAGATTGGAATCCTGTTCCAAAGCATGGGGAGTCTGTGGGACAGGAATCTATCCCTCCAGCAAGTCAGATTTATCATTATGGTGAGGTTTAGATCCCTAGAGCATGTGGCTCTCTGGGATTTGTTTTTTTTAGGTGGAGCATGTCCATCAATTCTGGGTTGGACATGGCCTTGTATATCAGGCAGAGATCATCTCTGAGTAGGCAATATGCAACTGAGTACAGCTGAAGTTTCTTCAGTTGGGCTGCATAGGGCATCTGTTTGAGGCCAGTAATCCTCTTGGGTGAGGTACTTCTGTGGTCTTTCCAGCTGTTGCAGGTGTCTTGTAAGGTACATCCCAAATGGGACGTTGTACTCTATGATGGGTCTGATGAGTGATTAGTAGAGGGGCACAATAACCTCTTTTGTTCTAGATGTGAACCCTTTTATGATTAGGTGGGCCACATAGAAGGATTTTCTAACCACCTTGGCAATATGACTATCAAAGGAGAGATTACTATCTACTTGGGTACCCAGATCCCTTATTTCATTTTCTGTATTTAGGGGACTACCACGTATGTGGTAGTTCACGGGTAATTTGTTTTTTCCAAAGGGGATGACTATGCACTTTTTGACATTTAGCTTGAGGCCATGATTTTGACACCAGGTATCCATCCCAGTGAGACCCGTCTGGAGGATGTCTGTATCAGACAGAGAGTCAGTTATGGCCCCCAGTTTGCAGTCATCTGTGAACTTGGTTAGCCATAGTCCTCCTGTGCTTGCCTTTATCTCTGAGAAGTCTATACTAAACAGGAGGGGTCCCAGGACCTGAGCCCTGGGGGGATGCCACTTGTAACCGGTTTAGAGTCGGACCTAGAGCCTGCAACTCTCACCTTGTGGGTTCTATCCATGAGCCAATTGGCAACCCATCTCATGATGTAGGGTTTTATGTTCAGGCTGGTGAGCTTGTCTATAATACCAGAATGGGGAATGGTGTCAAAAGCCTTTGTGAGGTCTAGGTAGGCTGTGTGGACCTCCTTTCCCTTGTCTAAAGCCTTGGTAACCATCTCAAAGAAGTCCACCAGGTTTAGGAGGCACGATCTGCCCTTAACAAAGCCAAACTGGGTAGGGTCCAATGTTTGGAGGTTCCCAATATCTCTGTTAATGAGTTCCATCATGATGCACTCCATATCCTTGCACACCAGGCTAGTCAGGCTTATAGGGCAATAGTTCCCAGGGTCCATTGTGGCTCCACCTTTGTGGAGTGGGATAACTGTTGCTGTGCGCCACCCTATGGGTATGTAGCCTTTGGAGAGGCTGAGTTTGAACAGTGTGTTTAGGTGAGGGGTTAGTTCATTTTGGAGTTCGTGTAAGACACAGCTTGGGACACCATCCGGTCCCACTGAAGCTGTGTTTTTGGCTGTGGGTAGGGCTGTTTTAACCTGTGTGTCGGTGATTTCTGGGGCTCTACATTCTTCTGGTATGGTTATGAGCCCTTTAGGGGTGAGAGAGGGTTGAAGTTTGCACTAAACCTGTCTGCCAGAATGTTAGTGATATCAGTCAGTTCAGTGTATTTTGTGCCATTCTGCACTAACTCAGAGTAGTTCTGAGAGTTTCTACTTAGGTTCTTGACATAGCTGAAGAACACTTTGTGGTTATCTTTGTGGTCCTTAGCAATTTTTCTTTCGAAGCTAGCCTTGGATGATTTTATGAGGGATCGTAGTTTCTTGTTGATACTGATCAGGGATGTCTATTCTTCTTAGGATTTTACTCTTTTCTGTACTAGTTTCCTTCTTCTATTGTATAGCTTGTTTATGGCAGGGGTCCACCAGACTGGTTTCCTTTTCTTGGAGGAGTGAGTCTTGGTTTTGCTTGGGATAGCACGATCCATGCATTCTTGCAGGTGCTCATATAGTGCCTTTGTAAGGGATTCAGCAGCTTGGACAGCATTGTCCAATAGCATGGGGGCTGTGAACCTTTACACCTCGGTCTTAAGTAACGTGAAGTTTGCTTTTGAAAAGTTTTTCACTGTGGTTTTCTTGATTGGGGGTGGGGGCGGAATGCGGATATCCAGAGTGATTAGTCTATGGTCTGATCCAAACAGCGAGGGGTTGACCTTCTGTGTAGAACACCGGTCACCCATGTTGGTGATAACCAGGTCCAATATGTTGTCACCTGTGGTGGGGGTGTTGACCAGTTGATCCAAGGTGTTCAAGTTGATAAGTTCTAGGAAGCGTTGGGCAAGGGAGTTAGTACTTGAATAGTTCTCCCAGTTAATTTTTGGGTAATTAAAATCACCCAGTATTAGGGCGTTTGGTAGGGCCTTGATATTTTCCAGTGTCTCCAGAAACACAGTTATGGTGGGTGATCTGTAGCAAGCTACAATTTGAATTGCAGTTTTGCCCATTGTTAGTTGGACATGGATGATTCCTGAGGCATTGTGCTGTGCCACTAACCTGGAGGTGTGGTATCCTTGATGAATATGGATACACCCCCGCCTTTTGTGTTTCGGTCTGGGTTCTGTGGCCGAAAAGTATGGTATGAGTTATAGCCTGGTAGTGCTGGGGTGCTCCCTGGAGCCTTAAACCAGGTTTCTATTACTGCACAGATATCGAAGTTCTCCATACTGAGGAGTGCCTCGAGTGCATGCATTTTGAGGTTTAGATTTCTGGCATTGAGTAGCATTACCCTTAGTTTTTGGTAACTTGTGCTATTTATGGTGACCTTTATGAGCCTTGCCTAAAAAGGCGCTATGGGGGCGGCAAAAGCCTTGGCCAGTATTCAAAAGCCTAAGGGTGACAGGTGCAAGCCATCTCTTGCGAAGCAATGTGGCTTGTCGAGCATGTCATCCCAGGCGGGCAGATACTGGATCCCCTTTGAATGATACCAGAAACTTGGCCAATTGTTGAAATTGATATTTTTTTCTTTATACTGTGGCATCATTCTTGGTGAGGGCAGGATGCTACTCAGGGTCATGGTCATACTGGCTTGGGCTATGTGATCAGAGAGCTCTTCCATGTCTCTTTTCATGTAGTCCAGGGAGGTACATCTCAGATCATTCACACCAACATGGACAATGACAGAGTCATATCTGTACTTGTTCTGGAGTGACCTGAGTGCTTGTGTTATGTGGTGGATCCTAGCGCCTGACAAGCAGCTAACTGTAACCTTCTCCTTGTCCAACCTAGTTAGTGGGACATCAGTGTGCTTGACTATAGAGTCACCTATTAGTAGTGCGTTGGGCATGTTATTTTGCCTTAAGGGCTGTGATTGCATGGCACACTGATTATGGAAGTATGTGTTTCATGGTTTGTGATGGGGTGTGGCGGTTGCTTGGGTGTCTGCTTTGGAGGTCTCTGTTGCTTTTGCAGATTTTAATTTAGAGCCTCCGAGAATGTTTACGTGTATTTATGTGTGTTATTTTCCGGTGTTGGTTTAGTAGGTCTATGTGAGACTGTTGGTGTGTTGCAAGTATTTTCCTTCTCCTCTTGACTGTCAGTTCCAGTCTTGGGTTGTGAGGCTTTGCCTCCAGTTTGGCTGTATAATTGCATGTCTCGCATATATTAGTGTTTGGTGGTAGGAGGAGAGGGTTGGCTGTGTACATGAGGCAGTTGTAACATTGCCTCAGAATGCCCAGATTCGCCAGTTGGACTGGAGAGTATGCCTCAAACTGCCCTTTGGACATGCCTGAATAGGTAAAGTGAACTGTTTTAATGATTGGCTGGTGGGGACGAATAGAGAGCCTTGTCCTTCTGGACAGAATGGGGGTGGTCTAGTGCTATGACTAATTAGTGCTTGCTATGAGTTTTGAGCAAGTGCTGGGCTGTGAAATTAATAGTTTGAGTATTTAAGTTGAAAGTTTGTCTAGTTCCAAGGGAAAATTTGAAGAGTAGACTTTGTGGAGCTGGGAATAGTTTAACCCTAGCTAACTGGAGCTGCCTGGCATGTAAAACCACACAAATGTGGTTTTTATAGCAAGGAAATGAGAGAGAGAGAAATTAGCCCAAAATGGGCAATAAACTACTAACTTCTGGGCTGGAACCACTCCTCCAGGGACAAGATAGGCTGCTCAAAGCTCCCCTCTCTCACAGATAAACAGAGAAACTTCCTTCTATCCAAGTAAGGTATGGGCAACACAGAAACTTGCAACACAACCCTGAATTCAGCAATAACCTGAAAACTGGACTATACTAGTTCTCTTCATGTGGAAGTTTCTAACCATCAAGTATCTCCCCATCAGCCAAGCAAAAATCCGTTTCCTTTTCTGATTTTCCACACTGATGGCATGAACTGGTACAAGGAGGCCATTATTTGGGCAGACTTATTAATGTTTCTAGTCCTTGCTGGTATTCCTGCTGTGAGGGCATCCCCTCCTTGCTGTGGGATAGATGAACCAATTCACTGGGTGGTAGTACAGTACCATCTCTAATTCAGGTGCATAAAGTCATGCATTCAAAATAACTGCCACTGCCAAAGCAACTTCAAGAGGTATTGGACACCCCAAGCACTGCTTCCTACATTGCCACCCCTCTTTTTAGGAGTTGTGACATTGCATGACCTCAGACCACCCATCCTTCCTAAGTTGGGCATGTACATCTTTCCTGGCCAGCTTAATCAAGTTCATGCGCTACTGATCAATCTCTACTTCATGAGTAATAATCAGAGCTTTAATACCCTATACCATTGAAGATGTTTTTTTTTCTAACAATGCATATACCATATTGTAATCCCATTGTATTAGAAAAGCACTTTTTCTCCCCATTTCCTCTTTTCAGTTTGTGTTTGTGAGAGCAGCCCAAGCTGGATTCAAATAAGAGAAAAGTAATTCTGATAATCCAATGCAAAACATCTGTGGCATCATTTCTGTAGTATGTGCTTATGTGTCTGTGTTAGTTGTATGCATGTAGACGTTTGCACCCAGCCATTATGTCACTTAGTAAGATCAAGTGGCTAGTAAAGGCAGAAACATTCTGTTCACTCAAGCTTATTGTTATAATTTATTTATGTTGTGCAGTAGGTATTGCAACTTGGGGTATAACATAATGCATGCACTAAGGGTCATATTATAAGAAAGATTTGTGCTGTGATTTGTGGATACTAATGACCTGCTTACAGAAATACAAAGTAACCATTTTTTTCCTGTAAAGAATGTCAAGAAACTGACTAATTTTCTCCACCTGATCTCTACATGGAAGTCATGTAAACTCACAGATTACGAATGCAGTGCTAGGTGGTGGTTTATATTAATGCCCATGAACAGATTAGAAATACATTAGGTTTTGCTTAAGTGATAGTTTGTGTGGTTTACACAAAAGACTCTCAAAGGAAACCACAAAAGTGACTGGCAGTAATAGGGAGTACTTTACAGAATGGCATAGCTCACAGGGTATGTCAGTATTTTGTGTTGCTGAAGAAGAACGGGTATCCTTTGCTGAAAGAGCAGAATTGTTTTATGAAATAACATTGACAATACCAAGAAACACTCGCACTATCTGATGCATAAGGTGCCAAAACCTATAACTTATTGTCCAGTTTCCTAGCATCAAAGAGGTCTCAAGGAAAATCCTGCAAAGAAATTGTAGAGGCATTCCAAACACACTTAGGCCTGTGACCGTTAATAATTAATTGCAGAGAGATTAACATTTCATGAAAGAAAATGGAGGAAAAAATAAAACTGTGTGGTTGTCTAGGAGAGCAGAGCAAGCTAGCAGAATGATGTCACTTTTAATGGGAGCCATCTTAAATTTTCAGATGCGAGTAGCACGTTTGATGAATAGATATGGAAAATGTTACTGTAAAATTTGCTTTTGAATTTGAGCAGGAGAGGGAAAACTGAGAAGTGTGCTTTCATTGCAGCAGGATGTCATATTTATTTATTTATTTTACATTTGGTTACTGGGAAAGTCCAACTGGACACAAATCCTTTTTCAGTGGAGGTCCGGGTTGAAATGCTCCACATATAACATATACCATATACTAAAAGTACACTTTCACAAGTACAGAAGAAAAAACATATACAAATTACATTGATGAAAAACACTGTACAAATTACATCAATAAAAATTATGGTAGTAACACTTTAAACTGTACATCAACTAAAAGTGTGAAAAATGGTACAATATACAGTTAATGAGGTGATACCTATTAAGAGGAAGAATCAAAATGACATTCAGTATGATTTAGTACTGTAATAATATAAGTATACTCAAAATATTTTTACTTGGAAGAAGTAGTAAATTTTTGAAAGGAAGAGATAAGTAAGGGGTATGGTATTTGCAAGATAAAGAGAAGACTAAAGCCTGAAAATTAAGGAGTAGTGTTTACCCAGAATGGGTTAGAAGGAGATGAAGTTAGACTAGCCTGGGGAGTCACAGTTACAAATCCAGTTCAATTGTAGGTGTGTTTTTAAAGACTTCTTAAAGTTAGCTAAGGATGTTGTGACTGTTATATTAGCGGGCAAAGTGTTCCATTTTTTAATTATAAAATGTGACTAGAGGGGAGCTCCTGCAGAATTGTTGGCTTTAGTCACTTGAAGGAGAGGCTTATTGTTGGAGCACGGGACTCTATTGCTGGAGTAAAACTGTATTAGGTTTTGCAATGCAGGGGTTTTATTGAGGTAGTAAAGACTCTTATAGGTTAGTATAAGCTTGTTGTAAAGGAGAAGATGGGGAAGTTCAAGCCAGCTGAGCTGTTTAAGAGCTGAGCAGTGATGTGTTTGGTGTGGACTATTGTTGGTGAACTTGGCAATTTTCTTATAGTAGGCATCAAGTTTGGTTATATCTGATTTTCTAAGATTGGTGAGGCTATGTGGAGAAGGCACATAGAAGTGCAGAGATAAGATGTGTTTGTGAGGAACTGTTTATTTCTGTATAGACCCGCCCCAAATTTTTGTGTATTTTCTTTATGGTGTGTGAGCTGTGTGTATCAAATTTTATGTTGTATTCTACCTCAACACCTAGAAGTGTGGTGTGAGTGACGGGAAAGATTGCTGTCTTATTGCTAGATATGATAGTAAATGCGGGAATAGTAGCAGAGTGTTTAGTAGGCTGGAATATGAGAAGTTTGGTTTTATTGGGATTCAGTATTAGTTGAGAGTTAGGAAGCCATTCTTCTACAGAGAGGAAAGAGGCCTGTGTTTGTAGTTGCAGTTCTTGGAGAGAAGGAGAGTTCAACAGATAAGTGTTCAGTCATCAGCATATTGGATGACTGAGGCAGGTAAAGTAAGAGGTATAGATGTTGTTAGTGAAGATAGGGGAACGTAAAGGACAAAGGATGGAGCCTTGGGGAATTCCCAGTGTGACTGTTGGTAGAGGAGAGTTCTTGCCTCCACTGTACTGCTTGCTGTCTACCTGTTAAATAACTTTGAAACTAGGTAATAGCGGGACTGCCAAGATTCAGCTCTGAGAATGGTGAAATGAGTTTGTTGTGGTTAACCATAACAAATGCCTTAGAGAGGTCAAGAGGGATAGCAGCAACATAGTTGTCATTATTTCTGTGGTTATTTACTATATGAGAGAAAGACATAATGGCCCATAATGTTAGCGGTTGTTTCTTCAAGGAAAATAGCTGCAGGAAATGCCACAAGATATGGTGCATTAATCAGATGTGCAGATGACAGTATAACAAGCACTATACGGTCGAGTATGTTCAAAAAATGTAACATAAATGGACTGGCCAATTCTGACTGTCTGCCTATGCTGAAAGAAATGGGAATGGGTGCAGCATCTATAGAGCAAAATATATGGTGCTTTGATATAGGCAAAGTGACTTTTAGCACTGCAAGAAAAGACTGAAAATACATGCTGGCTAGTTTATTTTGCAATGACGTGTAACATATATATAAACACTTCCATGTTATCTAACTTTAGTAATGTCAAACATTTTTTACGCTGGCAGAAGTGATCAAAACTCATTTGATTGTTTCTGTTGACATTGAGTGCTTGAGATCACAGAAGGTGGGAATCAGGGAACTTGCCCTTTTCCCCATTGTAGATCAATCTTGGAGTTGGTATATATAATTAGTAGGTGGTATGGGGGACACATGGGATATGTGTGTGTGTGTGTGTGTGTGTGTGTGTATATATATGCATGGCACACAAACACACACACATCCATAGAGAGATATGCTTATATAATATAAAGTGTGTGCTGCATAGCTATATTCCAGGTACCAGCTGAAAAGGGTTCTTTATCCATTCACCAATCCGGCTAAAAAAACTTCAAGTAAATAAATGTTGTGGCAGCTATGTGTATCATTTCTGTTGATGATTATAATTTATCATTTTTATGCATATCACTGAATAAATTAGAAGTATTATGCAAGGCGTACCATTGCAAAATGCATGTCTTGGATTTTCATATTTGTACTAAGCAAGACATGCATCATTTAATAGAAAATTTATATAAAATGTATTTAAATCAGTATTGTATTATTACTTACACAGGACACATCAAAATACTAGCCATGGGAAGCATAGGTCACTGTTACAAGCTGAAGGATGGATAGGAGGCACCCATCACTCTGAATGTGGTGCAGGATAGGACATACTAGAACTATCAAATCAAATCTACAAGTTTTTATCAACCCTCATGACAGTTCGCCAGGATGGGTGTCTATAGGATTGAATGCAGAACCATGAATGATCCTTTTTGGTAACGAAAGAGCATTGTGTGCATCACATTAAAAAGTCACTCAGTACAGCAATGCATTAAGTATTATTTTGCAAAATGTGTGTGTGTGTGTGTGTGTGTGTGTGTGTGTGTCATTACACTTGACAGTTTAATTGCCAGAGTGTATTTAACTCCTGTCTTTGGTGCACTTTTTATTAATAAAATTTTAACTAAGGATCCACCCATATAAATATATTTTATACGTTGGTGACCTCAGCATATGTTTTGCGTAGGGGTTGCCTAGATGATGTACAGCCTTGGAGCAGGTTATAATATGTAAGGGTTGCAGGGCATTGAGTCTGTGGGCTTGCCCCTCACTTCATTCAAGGCTTTCTTTTTACTTTCTTTCTGGGCTAGTTTTTAGAAAATAATTATTTGCTAGATCAGGACTCAAAATAATGGGCAATATCCATGTGGAAACTTTTGATGTTCATCGTGCATACAGCTGCAGTCATAACAGATGGGTTCTCCTGCTGTCAGGTGAGTCCTCGGTCGGCCGAATTCCAAAGTCTAGGTCCGGCGTCGGTTGTCGTCGCTTCTTCTCTGACGTCTGTGCGACAGGGGTATAAAGGAACCAGCCGACGCCATTTTCTTCAGTCTTTCTTGCCGCGCGGTGCCCGAAGCAGAAGCAGTTCGCAAGTGCAAGTCGGCCAGCTCCTGAGATTACGAAAATTTGGAAACCGAAGTCTTCTTAAAAGCTAAGTACCCCGTTGGGGAAACTTTTCTTGCCTCAGACCAATGTCAGACAAAGTTAATAATTGTATTTCTTGTGGGAAGCAAATACCGCATAAGGATTTCCATTCCCTCTGTATACCTTGTTTAGGCCCAGACCACGACGTCTCGGTCTGTCGCTTTTGTGCTACATTCAACAAATGCACTATTAAGCGTCGGGCGGAGTTCGCCCAGCATTATTTTGGGAAAGCATTTAACTATATTATGTCATCGGATGCTCCGACTCCGGTTTTGTCTAAAAAACGCAAAGACAAGGACCGACACACGAGGTCCGCGGCCTCTACTGACACCACGCCAAAGCCGACTACACGTGGTCCGGTTCTCAGCGAGGCGCCTACGCAGCCCCTGACTACCGACGACACTTCTTTGACGGTGTCTCCTGTGCCCGAGGTCGCAGGCTCCTCGGCCCACACACCGACTACAGATACCAAAGCCACTCTTGGCGTTGAAACTCAGAATGTGGACAGGTCCACCTCCACTCAAGGTGTCTTCAGACCTTCCTCTTCTTTCTCCATCAAGGCTTTCACTAAGTCTAAAGCAACCATGCACTCTAAGAGACCAGCTACACAGGGCCCATCTCCAGGCCCCATGCCTAAGAAACAGATGCTTAAAATGGCTGAGGATTTAATTACTCTTATCAGAGGTTCTCAGCCCCCACCGGACAAAAGGCCCAGAGTGGAGGAAGAGTCCCCCTCCTCTGATCAGGGCTCCATTATTTCAGAGCACTCTGATGATCAGGAACATTCTTACTCCCCTTTTGAAGACTCTGATGCGGAGGAGTCCATCCCTTCTGTATCCCCCCCTGAGGATTACTCATTTGGGGAAACTTTGCATACCTTGAGGGAACACTTCCACTGGGAAGGCCAAGATTATTCAGATTCCAAGAAAAGGCTTAGGGAATTTCTCTTGCTACCTCAGCACAGGCCTCTGGCTATACCTCCTGTCTTGGACATCCTAGATGATGTTTACTCGGAGGCCTGCCTTAACCCGGACTCTCTACCTCCAGCTCCAGTTAAGCCTGACAGGTACTACAGGGTTCTTGACTCACACCAATTTCTATACAAAAGCCATGCTGCTGACCCAGAAACCATCTCACAGGGCCCCAAGGGAGTTAAGGCCTCCATTGCTAAAAATCCATTACCTTCCGAGAGAGATTCCAGATCCTTAGAAAGGTGGGGAAAAAAGGTATATACCTCGGCTACATTAACCATGAGGGCCTTAAACTGTCAGTTTCATATGCTAAAATACCAACAGTTTTTGTTATCACAATTGAAAAGTAAAATGTCACAACCTGAACAACCAGACTTGAAGGAGTTGCAGGATTTGATGCATAGTGCAGAACAAGTGGGTAAGCATACCTTACAATTTGGTTTTGATGCTCTAGAGGCCTCATGTAGAGCTGCTGTTACAGGATCAGTCATACGTAGGCATGCCTGGCTCAAGGAACAAGCCTTGCCTGATAATGTCAAAGCTAAATTACTAGATGCCCCTCTTCAAAAGGATGTACTATTTGGTGCTAATGCTGAGGAGGTATTAAGGAAAATGGAGGAAAAGGCTAATCAATGCAAACTGTGAAAGATTTTCTACAGGTACAACCCCAACGTTTTAGTAGAAATTGGCCTTCCAAAAACTGGTCCTTTCCTGCCATGGACAGACCCCAAAGAGGCAGACACAGGCGCCCGAGAGGCAGAGGACAATCCCAAGGATTGTTTAGAGGCAGACAATGGCAAGCTCCTACACAAAGAGGTGGTGAGGATAACTCGCAATCTTTCAGAAAGCAAACCCAATGACTTTCCCCTTTGCATGCCAACCAAGTCTCAAATGGCAGCCCCCTTAGGAGGAAAGCTGGCATTATTTTCAAAAAATTGGCATATTGTCACAAAGGACAAATGGATCCTGGACATTATAAACAGAGGCTACAAATTCCATTTTCACACCCTTCCAAAAATGAGAGGCATGCCAAACCTGCCACACAATCAAAGGGCAGAGGCACAAAGGCAAATTACAGATCTCATAAACATGAAAGCTATTCAAGAGGTACCTACGCACGAACAAGGTCAAGGTTTTTATTCCAGGCCATTTCTGGTACCAAGGAAGGGAAAAGATTGGAGACCTATTTTGGACCTATCCATCCTAAACACATTTCTACTCGTACCAAAATTCAAGATGCTCACTCTACAGCAACTTCTTCCCATGCTGGGCAAGGAGTCTTGGCTGGTAACATTGGACCTCAAGGAGGCATACCTGCATGTCCCAATCAGACAAAATTGCAGAAGGTACCTCAGATTTCTTGCAGGTTCAACTCATTATCAATTCTCTGCATTGCCCTTTGGCTTATCTACTGCGCCCAGAGTATTCACAAAATGCCTGGCATCAGTAATTGCCTACTGCAGACTTCAAGGGATACAAATATACCCCTATTTGGACAACTGCCTGATCCAAGCGGACAGCAAGCACATTCTTCTGAAACATCTGGCTTATGTAATAATGTTGTTGAACTCTCTGGGATACACAGTCAACAAAAAGAAATCAAGGCTAATACCTTCTCAGAAGATAATTTTCCTGGGTGCCAATTTGGACACAAACACCCAGATGGCCTACCTCACACCAGAGAAGCAGGGGCAACTAATTCAATACTTCAGAACACTAGCAAATTGCACCAGGCTGACTGCAAGGAAAATCCTGCAGGCTCTGGGATTCATGGCATCTTGCATCTTACTAATCCCATGTGCAAAGCTGCATATGAGGAAACTACAGTGGTACCTGAAAAACATATGATCTCAACACAGCCACAGTTTGGAAACAATAATACCACTAATTCCATGTCTGCGAAAGGAATTTCTGTGGTGGGCTCAAGCATGTCAAAACAAACACAGGTCTTCCATTCAGCAAGCCTCAAGCAAATCAAGTCATCACAACAGACGCCTCGGACTACGCCTGGGGCGACATGACAGATCGGTGCATTCAGGGCAAATGGTCCCAAAAAGAAAAGCACCTTCACATCAATCAAAAGGAAATGCTAGCAGTAATAAATGCTATTATAGCTTTCAAGGACCTTCTACAACCAGGTCAACTATTGATAAGAACAGACAACACCACAATTATGTGGTACATAAACAAACAGGGAGGCACACATTCTTACCCCCTATGCAGACTGGCCATGTCACTTTGGAACATGGCCATGGACTCACAAATGGAACTACAAGCACAGTACTTGCCAGGCAAGGAAAACACGCTGGCAGACAACCTAAGCAGGAATATGACAGATCCACATGAATGGAAATTGCATCCAAAAGTTTTTACAGAAATAATCCAAGAATGGGGAAGGCCAGACATAGATCTCTTTGCCTCCCACAAAAATCATCAATTGACAAAATTCTGCTCAAGGATTTTCCATCCAAAGGCCTGGAGAGTGGACGCTCTCTCTTTCAGTTGGACATCAATGACAGTTTATGCCTTCCCACCTCTTCCTCTGCTGCCCAAAGTTCTATTGAAAACCAAAGCAGACAGACCAAAGATGATTCTCATTGCTCCGGACTGGCCAAGGCAACACTAGTACCCACTCCTGAGGAGCCTGACGCATTCCCCACCATGGATCCTGCCTCTAATTCCTCTTCTTCTGACTCTGCACAGCTTCAAAACTCTTCACAGCCAGCTAAAAACACTCAATCTAGCCGCATGGAAGATTCCTTAGCATCACAACAGGCCCTACTCTCCAAGGAGGTGCAGGATGTCATTTTGGAGGCCAGAAGGCCATCAACTAGAAAAGCTTACTCCGCAAAATGGAAACGGTTTTGTGTCTGAAATGAGAAAAAGGGCCAGGATCCTGGAAAACTGAATTTACCTCAAATACTACAATATTTGGCTGAGCTGCTAAGCAGTGGACTTTCATTCTCCTCCATCAAAATCCATGCCTCAGCCATTTCTGCAGAATACAACACTGATCCACCTTTATTCTCTCACCCTCTCTTAAGACAGTTCCTCAGAGGGGCTAAGAATTTAAGACCTCCAAGGAAACAACCAATACCTGCTTGGGATCTTAATTTAATTCTGGAAAAACTGACCTTGCCTCCCTTTGAGTCAGCTGCCTCATCAGATTTGCAATATTTGTCCTGGAAAACAGCTTTCCTTCTGGCTATCACCTCAGCTCGTAGAGTTTCAGAACTACAGGCTCTCATGGCTGTCCAGCCTTTTATCATCTTCCATCAGAACAGAGTTTCCTTACGAACCAACCCGTCCTTTATGCCTAAAGTGGTATCCAGGGTAGCTTTAAATCAGGCCATACATTTACCTACTTTTTATACTAATCCTCAAAACAAAGGGGAGAGATTACTACATTCCTTGGACATCCACAGACAACTGCGTTATTATTTGGACAGAACAAAGCCTTTCAGAAAATCAGAACAGCTCTTTGTGTCCTATGCGGTAGGAGCTCAATGAAGGCCAATCTCCAAACAGACAATCTCAAAATGGATAGCCCACTGCATACATTTTTGCTATTCCTTTCATGGCAAAACTGTACCTACAGGCATTAGGACTCATTCCACCAGGGCCACAGCCACCTCTGCAGCCTTCCTCAGAGGAGTTCCTACCAAGGATATTTTGGAAGCAGCCACTTGGAGTTCTGTGCATACCTTCTCCAAGCACTACAACCTACCATTATACTCCAAATCTAGAGCAGGCTTTGCCACTGCAGTCTTGCAGGGCATTTTGGCTCCTCCTAGTTCCACCTAGTGCCTACCACCCCTTTCTTAGCTTTGGGATTCTACCCATCTGTTATGACTGCAGCTGTATGCACGATGAACATAGTACAGTTTTGTACCTACCATAAATGTAGATGTTCGAGTGCTAATACAGCTGCAGTCCAGGTTTCCCTCCCTCCTTCCCCTCTTGGGACAGGCCTATAGGCTAACACATCCTCATACAACCTGATTGGGGTATTCATTTATGATGTATTTGCTTGCAACTACTGTATTTTGATTATATTGCACTGCATTATTACACAAATTTATGTATTGCCTTCCTTCTGGGGGCACCTGACATCTGGGGCAAGAAAAACTGAAGAAAATGGCGTCAGCTGGTTCCTTTATACCCCTGTCGCACTGACGTCAGGGAAGAAGCGACGACAACCGACGCCGGACCTAGACTTTGGAATTCGGCCGACCGAGGACCCGCCTGACGGCAGGAGAACCCATCTGTTATGACTGCAGCTGTATTAGCACTCGAACATCTACATTTATAGTAGGTACAAAACTGTACTTTTTCTTTATAGTTGGTATGTTAAGTAATAGCGCTTGCCACATTACTATGTGTACTTCCTCATGATACCAAAATCTGGAGGAAATACACCGTATACACTTGTGACTGCACACATGCATGTGAAGAAATGAGCAATGACAGAATGCAATGGATGTAATTCCTTTCTGTAAATATGAGGTATAAATTCAGCTACATGACCTCACAATCCAGTTTGGTGTGTATTGTAATTTGTACATTGTACAGACCATCTTGGGCATAGTTTCCAGTTCTCAAGACCTTACTAGTTGCTTCTTTCTTACTTTTTCTCACTGCATATGAACTTCTGTGGTAGGAGTTCGTGGTTCATCTCACCTGTGGTCTCTTCATCTCCGTAGTTGGCTGCTGAAGAGACTCTTGGGCAAGTATGTCTTTCACTGTCTCTCTGGTGACATGCTTCTCCTAGGAAAGCATACAAGGCCAGAGGAGTTCTATTTCCTGGAACTTCAGAATCATACTAGAAATGTTTATCGCAAAGTATTCTGAACTTCTGTCACTCTTTTATACATTTACATTTGCTGTCATTTCTGCATGCTGCATCTTTTCATGATTTGTATACATTTGATCCCCTCATATATTCCTCTTCCAGAAGGAGCAGTTTCATCCTATGCACCCACCCTACACGTGTGCTTAATGTGATGTCAGATTTTTCACTAGTACAAGTGGGTTTTCCTCTGAATAAAGCAGAAGAAAGAATAGCGAGCCTGGAAATTTCAGCATGTAGTTTATCAAGTCTGACAGGAAATCAAAAATGGCAGGTACTTCATTGACAATGAGGTAGTCTGTGGCAAGGATGAAAGAAAGCATGATGACATGCTGAGAAAAAAATCCAGAAAGACCCAAGAAGACTGTCTTTATACATAATAAACTTGTACATCTGGCAAGAATAAAACTGAGATTTTTGGTTTCCAATTTCTAAGAATGGCATATCACCTGAACCAAATAAGTTAAAAGCAATACACCTTTTGTCACTTGCAACTAATTCTTTTCAGAATAGTTGTTATATTTGAAGCCTAATAAATCACTAGAACAGTCACATGGCCATTAAGAGTTAAAGAAGAAAGATGTTCCATTGCCTTGTCCAGAGCAACACCAAGAAATGTTAGAAGAAATAAAGGTTTGAGATCAAGTACCACAGTATTTTGTTGTAAGCAGCCTTACCTCATAGAAGTATTAAGCCAGGTGAAGGAACAGTCTGACAAAGTTACTTCTTGAGTCCATATGTCCGGTGTGAGGGGATGGAGGGGGGGTAGCTATGAATACATAAGCCATACTGCTCTCCCCACTACAAAAGATGTAGTATGTGACAGCCCCATGCAGTACCACTGTGATCCATGGCAACAGAAGAGTAACAAACACCCATCAGGTGTCACAAGTCTGTGCTACTCAGTGCAGACTGCTTCAGTTCATCAGCAGTCGCAGGATGCTAAAATTCAGTATAGCCAAGAGCAATTTTTTCAGTTAGAATACATGAGTGTGAAATGAATACTTAGAATGTGTGACTGCCCAAAATTTATGTTTGACTGCCCATAATTTATGTAACTAACTAAATGCAAGGACTCTGTGGTGTCACGTGTTTAATAGCTGTTCATCTTATTCGTTCATCTAGTATTGAGAGAGGACGGCAATGAATAGTAAAAACAGGTGGGTAGTAGCACAGAAATAAAAATAAACTATGTTATAAGTAACACATTCCATAAAACTATGGTTACATTAAATGTGGTTATATAAGTAACACATTTCATAAAACAATGGTTACATTAAATGTGATTAAAATATGCGCGCACATTTTAAAATAACTATGTATGGGTCTTCTAGATGCAACTTCTGATCAAGATGTTGCTGTGATGTATGCAATAGTAAGCACGGACATTAGTAAATAAAAGCAAGTAAGACAGACATACTGCAAACTCAGATTCACATTCACGTGGCCAAACCCCTTTAGTCACATGACCGATGTACTCGTATAACATTTAACTAGTACATTACATACCCTTTTCATTATAAAAAGGAAAGGCTATATATGCCCTTAAGATGCACCACTGCACTATTATACACTTTATACATGTAACTGATAGCTTTACACTATGCTGGTGGGTCATGGGGCAGTGCCCAAAAAATGAAATAAAGGGTCAAAATACATACAGAGGTTAAAAATTACGTGCAATCACTGAATCTTTGTAGCTTTTTCATGAGGCTCTCCTATCTTATGTAGTAGGCATTACAGGCATATATAGAGTCCTCATTCGGTGATCTTTAACTGTATTTCTAGTAGAATTCACAACAGTACCTAAGGTTGATTCCAAAGTCTCATTTCTGTGATCATTTGAAGACTCAGGAATCAATTCATCTGGCAGCTAGCTTGGTTTTGTCATTTCTGGAAATGTCTATGGATTTCTTCAGTACAACTGCATCTCCTCTCCTTGTACAATCTGAAAACAAAGGTAATCCAGAAAGTTTGAGTCTCATCTGGTATCCTACTAGTGACCCAGAGTGTGACAAGACTCCAAGAAACAGAGTTCAAAGGATTAGTCCAGATAAAATCACTTTAGCAGATCTAGGAGACTCACTCTCTGATGTCCTCCCTGTGGGAGGAATAAAGACACCTTGTTGAAGTTCAAGTACTTTGAAGTCTTTCCTCCTATTCTAGACAAGATAAAGTTCTAGTTCTTTGATCATAGTGTTTTGTTTCATCTGTCTTTTACTCAGGAATTCTAAAGAGTGCATTCTGCTTTTTTGGCCCTAATAAACCAAAAGACAGGCATCTTGGACCTCAGCTTTCTTCCCATCAGTAATTGTGAAGATAACAGACATATAGCATGCAAAAGTGTATTTAAGTAGTCAAACAATGTAATATGAATGCCCACTGCTCCGATGTTTCTGATTTCTTCATCATATTTTTCACTATTTGGATCATTCATTTCACTTAGTCTTTTAGGCAGACATTTTGGACTTGAAATAAGATGCTGCATCTTATTAGTTTCTAATGAACACTTCCAAACCAAAGGGTAAAAATGTCACATACACAAACTATTCAGTAAAAACTCCCTGAAAGATCCAACTAAGCTGTGTCGTACATTAAATCTCCTGTAGTAGAGGCCCATGGAATAAGTGGATATGACCTTTGAAGGATATACCAGTGTATGAGATACATGGCTTCTAAATGCCAGTGACTTTTCTCTTTTTACTTTTTACATTTTTACTGGTGCTTTCAGGCCAATAAAACTAAACCCCATTAGCTGTAGACATGCCATGTTTGCCTTTTTTCTGAGCTTTTCGGTACAATATTAGTGGATTGTTTGACAGTACTTTGGAAATACAGCACTTACAACCAAGCCTAATGTCCATAAACATTAAGGTGCCTGCAAAATATTCCAAATAACATTCATACCAAAGGGTAAAAAAGTCAGAGACAAACCATTCAGTAAGTCTCCAAGAGTACCTGCCTAAGCTAGTGTCTCCTCTGTGGTAATACCTTAAAACCTCTTGTATTACAGGGAAACATATTCTCTTGGGTCATTTTGACAGTATGATGCTTCATAGTTTCATAATTGTGTACTAGACAAACAGTCACAGGGGCCATTTTAATCCTAGCCATGCATCCCAAATCTGTGACAAGTTCTGGTCCCCTTGATAAGTGTAAGCAGGAGCTTGAGAGGTGAAACAGTTGCAAGCAGGGTCTTGGGAGATGAACCATTTACAGGTTGCACGTGTCCTTTAGAGACCCAAGGGCCAAACCAGGGATGAAGTTCCAGTTCCCTAGCCAACTATCCAAGTTATACTTGAATTGGGTTAGGGAGGAACTCTGCTTCACATGGATGAGATACCTGTTCCAGAAAAGAGTAGTCTCTGGGATACATACATGTCTCTCCAGCAAGTGTATTTATATCACTGGCAAAGTTTAAGTCTTTAGAATGGATAATTCTGGAGCTGTTTATTTTGCAGATATGCAGGAGGTCCATCAGGGTAGGGGTCTGACAATATCTTATATGCCAGGTGTTAGCTTTTCATTCAACATCCTGTAAGAGAGAGAATGCAGGAATAGGGCCTTGAGGTGACCTGCACAAAACATGTTACTTATGCTTCTGTATTCTCTTAGTGAGGAACCTCTGTGATGTTCCATTTTGTTGGATGTGCCTGGTTAGATACATACCAAAGGGATCATTGTACTCAATGATAGATCTAATGAATGCTAAATACAGTGAAACAATGACCTCCTTGGTCCTAGCTTTATTTATATGTTGAAGAACATAGAATGATTTCCGCACTACTGTAGATGTGTGATTTTCAAAGGCTAGATTACTGTCTATGTATGTCCTCAAGTCTCTTACTACTGGGCCATCTCTTAGGGATGTGTTGCCATTATGATAGTTACTGGGGTAGATGACTTCCCAAAGGATACTATTATGCATTTCTTGACATTTAGTTTTAGTGCATGGCTCTGACATAAGTTGTTTGTCTGTGTCAGCCCTTCCTGGAGAACATTTGTGTCAGTGGGGGATTCTATGATTGTTCCTAATTTGCAATCAACTGCAAATTTAGTCAGCCAGTAGCCATTGACAATGGCCTTGACTTCAAACAAGTAAATGCCAAAAAGGACCGTTCCTGGACTGATCCCTTTGGGACAATGCTTGTGACTGTCCTCTTTGTAAAGGTGGACGCTCCAGTTCTAACTTACTGGGTCCTGTCTGTAACAGTTGAATGCCCACTGGGTGACATAAGGGTTTATACTAGCCTTTTTGACTTTGTCAACAATGCTCATATGGGATATTGTGTCAAATGCCTTAGCCAGGTCAAGGTAGGCAGTGTGAACTATTTTGTCCTTGTCTATTGCTTTGATGACTTTCTTAAAGAAGTCCACCAGGTTGAGTAGGCATGCCCTGCTCTTAACAAAAGCAAATTGGCTTGCGTGGAGTGTCTTGAGGTTTCCTATGTCATTATTGATCATTTTCATGATAATTCTTTCCATGGCTTTACATATGAGACCAGTGAGGCTTATGGGTCTGTAGTTTCCAGGGTCTATAGATGGCCCACCTTTGTTTAGAGGGATGACTGTTGCTGTATGCCATTCATGAGGCAAAAAGTTTTTTAGGAGACTACAGTTAAATAGCAATTCTAGTGGGCCTGATAGGTCGTGTTTTATGCTATTTAGAAGGCATCCTGGGATACTGAATGTGCCCATTAATGCAGTATTCTTTGCCTTAGAGAGACCATTAAGAACCTGTTCCCTAGTGATAGTAGGGGGAGTTATATTTGATGGTATTTCCTGATGGGAGGTTGAGGAGGAAAAAGGGGTAAAGTTGTAGAAGAATTTGTCGGACAGTAGGTTTTGGTATATCTTCTGGCTCAGCATCGGTGGCTCCATTAACAATGAGCTCTTCACACAATTGTGTATTTCCTTTTAGGTGGGAGGCCATATTTACCTTGAATTTTGCATTGGTAATCTTTATTTGTCCTCTGAGGAGTTTGTTTAGTTTAATGAGAGTGTTTTTATCCTTCTGGGTGCTATGCCTTCTAATTTTTGCCATGATTTTCTTCTTTCTGTTCTACAGCCTATTGATTTTGTGATTCCACTGGGGTGGCTTGTTTTTTCAGTTAATTTTGTACTTCTTCCTGGTGGGTACAGCTGCCTCTATGGTATTAACATGCTTGTATAGGGTTTCTGTGAACAGTTCCAGGTAAGCAGCAGTGTTCTAAGGGTTTATGGGGGCTAGAAATTTTGCCAGGTTATCATTTAGTGGTAGGAAGTTGGCCTTATAGTAATTCCTGAATATTCCAGGGTTAGCTGAGGTTTCAGGTTTAATTTTTACTTCAAATTAGACCATTTTGTGGTCTTAGCTTACCAGGGAAGACATTACATTAGGGGGTGTGCAGCACTCTCCCATATTAGTGAGGACCAGATCCAGTATGGTTGCACCCCTTGTTGGTGCATTTGACAATCTGGTCCCCCAGTTTGTGTTTGCAAAATCCAGGAATCTCTGTGCCTGTACATTTGGCATTGGATTCCCAGTTAATAGTGGGATATTAAAGTCACTCATGAATATTGTATTGGGTTTAATGGTGAATGTTTCTAATAAGTTTAAATACATGGTATGGGTTTCCTGGGTCATAGAGGGAACCTATAGCTTGCAAGGAAATGGTATAGGGTTTTACCTATGGTGATTTGTACATGGAGAAGGTCAAGTGTACTGATATTGGACCAGCCTTTAGGTATATTTATTTTTGATGTAAATCAAGACACCTTCATCTTTAGTCCCTCTCTGTGTAGTAGCTAGTCCAAATGTTTAGTTTATTTGGCATGTAACTAAATGTTTCAATGAAATGGTCTTTTAACTATTCTGACTTGAATAAGTTGTCTTTCAACAAAATGGTCATTCAAACAATTGTCTTATAGTAGAACTTAGACATGTGTTGTACTGTCCCCAAGAATCGCATTAACAGTGGGATATCTGATGGAGTTTGTATGTTTGCAGTAGCTGGTTCCTCATCTGCATCTGTTGGCTGTAAGAAAACCATTCATGTATTTCACAGGTGGCACATCAATTTTATATTTTGTTTTATTCCATTTCAAAACTCCTGACCTTAATCTATTTAACAGAAGCTTAACTGACCCATTATCATGTTGCTTGGTAAAACCCATGATCCAAAATGTCATTGAATGTGTGCTCAGCTCCTTCCAAGCCTTCAGTCTGGTCAGCTACAGCTTTTTGAAATACCTCTACAGCCAGTGAATTGCTAAATGGAGAGTCTATGTTTCCAGTTGTGTGTTAAGGGTGCATAGCTTTTAAGTAGTATAATCTGGCTTGATTTGCCAAAATCCATGAGTTGCATCCAGCATTGAGAAGAAAAACTGTGCATTAGGCATCAAAGTTGCTTCTACTGTCTTCAGTGAGTACTTTTGCCATGTAATCCATCTATTAAAGTCTTTTGTATGTCTGTGTGAATTCAGAGTTTATCTTGCTTAATGGTAGTTGTGGTGTTTTGTAAACCTTGTCTATTACTCGTGGTCATTCCATATATTTAAACTCTTGCTCTGTTTTTTTCTCACAGCTATTAGTACTCATATGTAGATAAAATCAATGGAAAAGCTTCTCCTGTCAATTTGACGTGATGTGTTGTATTTTAGTAACCCAGACTCTCAAACAAGTTTAAACATTTTGCTAGATCATCAGCTTTAGATTCAGTATACTGCATATAGAGCTCTGTATCTGTGGTTATGCTTTTAAAATGCCAACATTCTTTCTGAAACTATATGAATACTGTTGTCTGCATCTGCAAATCTGCAGACATTCCTCTCATATACTACCATTTAACTGTTTCCACCTGCATAGTCTGAATTATGTTAATCGTGCACATCTGCGTAGTATATTAGCTTACTGTACATTAAGATTGTAGAGTTGCTGCTTGAAACAGCAACCTGTAGACTTGATTTCATAAGTTCATTTCAGCAAGATTTAACTCTGTGACTTCATTTTTATGCCCTAAGTAACACATTAACAATCAAAACCAGCCTTTTAAACATATTTTCAGACTTTATGTTGCATTCTGTTCTTGCATCAAGCATGTATATAACCGGTCTGCCATTTACACATAGCTTCCTTGACAACACTTATTTTCCCAACAAATTCTCAGACTTTATTACTTTGCAATCCATGTTTCGGACTCTACTTTACACATGCATATCCACAAGCACTTCAATTTTCTCATCTTTTCCACTCTGCACACTGATTTTGTCTTTGCATCTTCTTTACTGTTAAAGCACATCCCACATAATGGCCCATTGCACTTCACATCCTACAGACTTTGATGTTTTGCTTTCATTTCCTCTTTCAAAGACACAATGCTGAAGTTGGGTTCTGATCTTTCCTACTTGTTTGTTACTAGATGTTGTCTTGGGTAATGTATGTTACTGTCAATTCATTTTTATTACTTTTAAAATTATTTACTTTTCTGCTTACTCAACATCTGTGTCTATTTTGCACGTCATTGCCTTTATCTGGTGATTGCAACAATTACATGGACAGTTCACTTGCTCAACATACATCACTGACTTTTTGAACATTAAGCTTAGTTCTCTTTACAAACTGCCTCATATAATTAAGTCACAAACAAGTTAATTAGTCAATAACTTAGCTCTTCAGATCTGTAATTATGCACCTTGTGAACAAAATCAGTCACATATACATCAGTAGTTTCTCATGTCCTCGTTTTCTATTAAAACATAAATGCTTGTCATAAGGTAGGTCTTCTTTGGCTCACATTATATCTGGAATTTAGTTTTCAGTATCCCCATATTGGTGTCCTCTTCCTCACTTATAATCAAAGTATTAAATACCTTGATGGCTTCTTCACCTTTAATATAATGGGACATAATACATGTGATGTTATGCCACTGGTGAAATGCACCATGATATTCACTGCAAATCTCAGGCTTCTGCAAATATCAGTTTGTAATTTCAGAGTAGTTGGTTGTTGAATTGTTTTCATCCGGATCTAAAACCTGAAGCAAATCTTCACAAAATTTAATTAAATGATTGAGTGCACCTAACCACAAGTGTCATTTTGTAAATAAAGTCCTGTCAGTGAGCTAAAATAAAACATGCAATGTAGACTGCAAAAACAAAGTAATGGATGTTATGAAGCTATTAATTGCAAGATACAGTAAAATTAATTGACATTCAAGGTGGAGTAGTTCACAAATGTGTGTTGTGTGACTGGCATCTGTGTCATTGAAAAAGACTATTTCTGCCATTGCAAAAAAAAAGTTACAGGTAGTTCCTTCCTTAAATAAACAGGTGATAACATTTGAATTAGAAAACAAATATTTGACAAAATAGAAAAGAAAAAATCTAAATAATCAATTTCATGAACGCAACAAAACAAATATTTACAAGAGTGTCTATTAATAAAAAATATTTAGAAAGTTTCCAGTAATTAATAATTCTGAGAAAATCAACCATTATTTATTTAACAGTTCATCTAAATTTTTCCAAATGTTATATGAAGAACTGATTCTAGAAGACCTTGACTTGACAGTAATAAGTTCTAGTTGACAAACTTCATTTGCAATGTTAGAGAACTCATTAAAGGAGGGAACAGATTCACTTTTCCAATTTCTTGTTATAACCTTTTTTTGAGATTGTTAGAATACTTCATAACAGTGGACATTTCAGTTTCACTACACAATTTGGTATTGGAGTATTAAACAAAACTAATGATTCAGTTAAAAAAAACAATTGGGGAATAAAGTCTGTAGGAAAACATTGATTTAATCCCAGTGCACTTTAAGTATAACACAATCAAAAAAAGTGCTGCCAGTCAGCTTTAAGGTCTAGTTTAAATCTCCAACAAACCATCTTGCTATTGGACATTAATTCAATTCTCTGTGGTATAAAGAAAGAGCTGTGCAAGAATTTCCATGAAAATAATCTACATTTCAGTAAACAGGTAGGTTGTTTTGCTAATGATAAAATTAGATTTTTCTCCTCATCATTTGGAGATTTATTATTTATGAGTTTAAAATAATTCCAATAGCTATACTTATTGTAGTCCAACTCCTTTTTGATCACTTTATATATTTTGGATAAAAGACCTTTTCTGGATGTTTTCTGTTGTACCAGAAAAATTAAAAAAATCAATTAACTTGACTCCCAAGGAAACACTCTCAGTTTACAGAGGTTTACTTACCTGCTCCCTGGAGACTTTCCAGGAACACTGAAAGAGAAAGTATGTCTGCTATTCTCAGTTGAAAGACTGTATCCATAATAAAATATTACTACACTGCCAAGGTAGGCAAGTTTCCTGAGTCAGGTAAGGCAGCAACCAATCCCCCCTCCATAGCAGTCTGTTATATCCCCACTTCTAGCCTCTCTCACACTCTACTTCCCAATACTTTCTCCTGAATTGCTCATATCTATACTGCATCCTCTCCTACATCTCCTCATCTCCCTCAGCCTGGCATTACCTCAGGTGTGACATATTCTGAAATTACGGTGACTACCCACTAGGTGGCGCCTCTTTACTCGCTGTCTACTATACATCTTTACACTTTTCTTTCACATCTTACTAGCTTTACCTTCTGCTCTTTACTAAAGCTTCTCTTGTACTAGGCTACCCCCTACTAAATTCCTAACACTAGCTTAACTCTCTCTCTTCCTATCCTACTGTGCCCTAAAGTGTCTCTTATCTCTACTCACCCCTCTAAGTATCCCAAATCTCCCACTGCCAAGCCTCTTCCTCCCTGCTGCACTTTCTACCTTTATACTCACCTGTTGCCTCTCTATTTCACTGATTGTCTTTCTTGACACAGGACTCCTTGTCTTATCCCGCTCCATTCGCCCTGCGGGCTCACTCCGCTCCCCTACCCTGCCCCCAATTCCTACCTGCCCCCACTACTCCTACACTTATTCCTCCTACACCACACCCCCTCTAATCACTGCACCAATACCACTGCTCACATCATTATCACACCACACCTCTCACAACACCATTTTAGCCACGCCCACCTCTAAATTACTCTGTTGTTCACTCCCACCTCCATAGACACCACTACATGGACTTACCTACCACACCCCTCATTCAACTGTCATCTATTAACTCTACAATGCCAACATCTCCTACCCTACTCCTAATTCAACTACTTCTCTTAATCACACTACTTCCTTCTCTTTTTACTACCTATCTCTTAACTTCTTATGAACAACCACTTCTCTCCTCCACCCCCTTTCCCTCTAAACATACTTCTACATTACCACTAGCCACTACTCCAAACTCCCTAAACATTACATCTACACCCAGCTACATACTTCCCAAATATCATAGACTAGAACCCATTAAATATACCAATCCCAATAATAAAAAACTATCTAACTATTCTTACAAGTTACTTTACCATAAACATATCACATACCTTCACTCCCTACTAGATGGAGACATACACCCAAACCCTGGTCCTAACCATACCTCTACCACTGATAATTGTACTCTTATTACCAGTAGCTCCACAACCCCTTCCAAGCCAGCTAACTCTCTCCTTATAGCACATCTTAATATACGGAGCATTAATAATAAAATCCCACACCTATATGCCCTCCTAGATGTCCACCAATTAGATATCCTATGCCTATCTGAAACTTGGCTTAAACCTTCAATCAAAGATAACGAAGTAACCCCTCCAGGATATAATATCATCAGAAAAGACCGTACTACTAAAAAGGGAGGAGGGGTCTCTATCCTCCACAAAACCAAACTACAAGTCAGCACCATTGACCTTAACCCACCTTTAGACAATAAAGCTGAAATACTCATCACTAAACTTCAGGTCAACCCTAGTAAAGCTATTAATGTCATCTGTTTATACCTTCCACCAGGAAACAATATAAATACCCTTGAAAATATCCTGAATTTTATTACTATCAACCTCCCACAAGAAACTATAATTTTAGGAGACGTCAATATTGATTGGCAGTCCTGTAATAGTATACACCCTTCCACCCATATTAACTTATATGGCTTTACACAAACCATTAACTCCTCTACCAGAACTCACAAACCGAGCAACAAAGAAACTACCTTGGACTGGATACTCACTAATAATCCTCTACAAACCTACAAAGTAGGGACCCTCCCAGATGATCTAAGTGACCATTCCCTAACCTACTTTATTAGATCTGAAACCAACCTCACTCTTCCCAGCACTGCCAGAACTGTTCGTTGCAAAAACAATTTAACCATGATCTATTCCTGACAGAACTTAAACAATGTAATTGGACACCACTAAAATATCTTCCACTTGATGAAGCTGTATCCTATTTTAATACTACATTCTTAACCATCCTGAACCACCATGCACCATTACACTCTATTAGATGCAAAGCTAAACCAGCACCCTGGCTCTCAAATACTACAAGGCATAAAATCCGTTTGAGAAACAAAGCCTGGGTCAAATGGCGTTCTACTAAAAATCCATTAGATCACTTAATTTTCAAACAACTAAGAAATATTACTAAAAAAGCCATAGTGCTAGATAAACAGAACGTTTACCTCCAAATATAGCAAACCCATCAAAATAAACCTCAAATGTTTTGGAACAGTATCAACAAACTTCTTCACCCAGGACATTCAACCACCCCTAACCCTCTAGGCTCCAACCCAGATAATCCCATTCACACTGCCACCTCCTTTAATTCCTTCTTTACCAATGCCATCCAATCTCTTGCCAGCCATCTTTCACCTGACATCACAAATCTGCTTAATTCATCTCTAAGTCCTCCTCCATCCTTTCAAATACAACCAGTGTCTACTTCCAGTATATGCTCACTTCTACTAAAACTTAAACCTTCTACCCCTTCTGCTGACCAACTCCCAGGAGAATACCTCCAAACTGGAGCCAAATCCATTGCCTACCCTATATCTATCCTTATCAATAGAACGATTAGTGAAGGAAATATCCCGTCCATCTGGAAAATTTCTTATATTATTCCTTTACACAAAGGTGGGAACTCTAATGAATTCTCGAACTTTTGTCCTATAGCCTTGCTATCTCCTCTGGCAAAAATTATGGAAAAATGTATACAGAAGCAACTTCTAAACCACCTTCTCCAAAATAAGCTACTGGCAAACTGCCAACATGGTTTCAGACCTCACCACAGTACCACCACAGCCCTGCTATCATTTACAGATTGTATTAACAATAATCGTAACAACGTCTTTCTTTCCTCTGCAGTGTTCATTGATTTATCCAAAGCTTTCGACATGGTTCATCACCAGCTGCTCTTGCATATTATGAAATCTCTATCACTAGACCCATTAGCCATCAAATGGTTCAACTCTTACCTTGATAACAGAAAACAAGTGGTTCTCTGGCACAATAATCTTTCTAATCTCCTCCCCATCTCCCTTGGTGTCCCTCAGGGCTCCATATTAGGGCCGCTCCCATTTTCCATCTATATTAATGATCTTCAGTCAGCAATTCCACATTCAACCTGCATTCAATACGCAGATGACTCCACTATTATCTGCTCAGCTACTTCTCAAATTGAACTGCAGACCATCACCCAGAAAGCATTTAATACTGTTGAACTATGGTTTACAAACCGCTGCCTCCTACTAAATCCAAAGAAAACTAAACTGCTACTATTCTCCCCAACCCGCAAGTCCACCCCTACACATTTTACACTCACATCTAACAATGGTACTACTATCTCTCCAGACCTATCTACCAAACTCCTAGGAATATCTATAGACAACAACCTCAACTTTGACACACATATTAACAGTACTATAAAACAGTCAACAAGAAACTTGGATCCCTCTATAGAATCAAACCCTTTCTTACTCCAGCAGCCAGGACTGCTATAGCCAGAACTCATCTCATCTCTACACTACTCTATGCCTCACCCATTTATACAAACCTTTCTAAAACCAACATTAACAAATTGACTGTATCCTATAACAATATTGCCAGATTTGCTGCTGCCACTCCTTTCCATACCCATCACTGTCTAAATCTTAAACAACTTGATTGGTTAGAGTTTCCACACCATCTGCACTTTTCACAGCTTACTATTGCCCACAAAACACTGTATCAACCCTCCAATACTCCTATACTTTCAAGCCTACTTACCCTCTACCACAATCCTAAAAACTTACACTCTTCTAATAAACTTCTGTTTAACACCTGTAGATCCAACAATTTAGCAGGTGACTCCCTCTTCTGTAATACCATTGGTAAGCTATGGAATCTATTACCCACTGAACTCACAGCTCTCCCCTCTCATACACATTTCAAAAAGAAGCTCAAGCTTTATTTCATGACACACTGGCTATGTTCCTGTTCTATCCCTGACTAACTGCTGTTTCTTCTCACTAATTACCTCCTGCCTCAACTAGCTTTCCCTATGAGATCTGCTTATTATGTATCTTTGACTGAATTCTTCTTATATACACCTGTATCTCATCATTGATTACTGCTCTGGCCATGCTTATTGGTAGTATAGCAGTTAACATTTCAAAAAAAAAAAAAAACATAAACTGTTTTTCCCCTATTCTTTTCAAATCTGCTCTAATCTTAATTGTCTTTGTATACAACTTATTGGTACTTCTTTCTTGACTGTATTTTGCAAATGTTCTTTTGTATATTTTTTCAAGTCTGTACTTAATTTTGGTTCTTATTGTATATTGTTTCATTGTATATTGCTTGTTGTATTGCACATGGAGCTTTTCTCCCCGGGCCTCTACTGAAAATGGACATGTATCCAGCTAGACTAGCCCGGTCAACAAATGTAAAATAAATAAAATAAAATAAATACATTTCTTATCCTTAGTTGCATAACTTTAATTTTGCAATCAACAAATTGTTTACAGTTGTGCATGTGCAGCTACGTCTTCATCCAAATCAAATTTGTTAATTATATATATTCAACATAATACAGTTTTTCTTTATCCATTAACTGAAACCAACATATCAAATTATTTTCTTTGAAAGTAATCACTGTCGATAAGTTTAAAATGGAAATATAATTTTGAGTAAAAGCTGTTGGAAAGAAGAGGGGAAAGAATTCTTTATACATTGGATTTCTGTAAAAAAAAATTCTCAAAGTACTGATTGTAATGGAGATATAAGAAGAGTTAATTATTTGATTAAAATTGTTTAAGAAATATTCTTTTAATAACCAGAGCAAGGAATTGCTTCAGATTAAATAATAATTTTAATGTTTAACACAGTTGGATTGTATCCAAAACTTCCTTGAAAATCTTTCCACTTAGCAGTATAGTAATTGTTTGCTATTGATTTTATGATAGATGATAGAGAATATAATTCTAAGTCTGGTAAACCAATACCACCAACAGACCAGTCTCTAATATGATGGTTTAAAGCTATTCTGGGTTTCTTAGGAAACCACAAAACATTTAAAATTAAGGGATTAAACTCTTTTATACAACTTTTAGGAGGAGGAAGAAATAATGATTGTATAATATATAATATTTTTGGTAAGATCATTTTGATTATGGAAAGTCTCTCGTCCATTGTAAAAAATGTGATTTATTTATAAGATTCTCCACAGAAGTTAAACTATTGTTATAATTAATGATTCTTACTCTGTTAATGATTTTAAGATTGTAGGGGATAAGAGTGTATTTCCAGGAGGGAGGGACATTTACTAATTATTTAACTAACTTAAAAACGTTTAAGTAATACAGCTATGGCTTCGTTTGGCATTAACTTATAGAGTTCAGGAATAATGGCATCGTTACCAGGAGCCTTGTTAGGTTTTAACTTAATTTGAGCTTTTAATTCAGAAATTGAAACAGGTCTGTCAATAACTTTAATCTTCTCTTCAGTTCATTTTTTTCTTAGTATAATTTCATATAAACATTTTAATTTTTACTTGAATCCATAGTTGGATTATTGTTGCACTAAAATGATTTCTAAATTATGTCAGAATGTCTTCTAATACAGTGACCTCCTTTTTTTCTTAGTGGAATATATTTCCTTAATATGATTAGATTATTAAATATTTTGTTCTGATAGCCAACTTATGTATAGACTTAGGATTGACAGAGAAGTTAACTATTTAATTATTTCCAAGTTAATCACAGCCTTATGATTTAGGATTTCCAAATATTTGTCGTTTAGATTTTTTAACTCCTTAACCAAATTTGTATTTGCTTTCTGACTATCAAATTTCAGTTTGTCTATTTTTTCTTGTAGGTCAATTAGTTCTTTGTTCCATTGTTTTTTTCTTTTGGGCATACAATGTTATAATTCTACCATATAAATATGCTTTTAAAGCATCCCATAAATATATCTCAGAAATGTCCTTTGTATAATTAATTTCAATAAAGGTCTGAGTTTCTTTTATGAAAAAATCTTTGAAGTATTTTAAATTGGTTATATAAGCAGGTATGTGTTTAATAGGAATACTATAACATTTTAGAAGTAAATCAAAAGTTATCATAAATTCCAAGTAGTAATTATAGGTTTGAATCACTTTCCAAAATCAAGAACTGCTTATTAGACTGTTAACTCTCTCTCTCTCACTATATATATATATATATATATATATATATATATATATATATGTAAATATCTATATAAACAGTAATAATAGACACCCCAAAAAGTTACTTTCATTACTAGTAAACAAACATTTATATAACCCTTCATATCCCATATGGAGTTTAAAACTCCCTGTTTGAACAGCAGAGCTATCCAAACATTCCTACCCATCAGCAAAAGTGAGACAACATCCTCTCTGCTGTTAGAGTGAAATTTTCCTTACATAAGAAAAAGAAAATGATATTTAAGAAGCCTGTCATATGTATTATTAGTATTTATTCCAAAAATATTAACAAAGATTTGTATGTATGAGAGGAAAATATCATTTTGATACTAATAATTTAATTGGAAAAGATCCCCCCCCCCATAAAGGCTTTTCTGGCAGGAAAAGTCTTAAATGCCATTATGGAATACAATTATTTACACATAGTAGCCTACAGCTAAACTTCTAGGTAATCAGAAATTCCATGATTAGATTTTATGATACAAAGGCTAAAGCTCCTGAAAATCAGTAAAAAATATGTTGAACTAGTATAAGAACTACTAACTATATAACTTTTCTAATTCATGTTTAGTGTCAAAAGTCAAAATGATTTATTAGATGTCAAGAAAGTATTCACCTTTTAAATCTCACCTAGAAATAACTGTTCAGGTCTTTACTGTATTGAATTCTTAAGCACTTATTTACAGCTACAATAAAGGATTTAAATATCAATGTTAAAGTAAAATAAAATAAGAGAAAAAGATATTTATTCACTTAAATGAACAGCAGCAACTATAAGAACATGGGTTCCTAAGCTAAAAGGAATGTAATCCATGTTCACTGCACTTTAGAGACCAATTAACAAAATAAAGTAATATAAAAAAGGAGAAAAAATCATTTATAGTAGATTATCAAATTACTGTTTGTTTTCTTATCATAGTTATAGTAAAGTGGATATATGTTGTCTTCAGTATTTAAAGTCATGTAATGCAATAACCTCATACTTAGCTTTGCATAGATAATCGCCCTATTTGCTTGATTGACAGCCAGAAGCAGTTTTCGTCACCAACACTCATTACTACTAGTGGAAAACATCACATGAACTTGGCTGGAAGATTAAATTAATTAAAAATAAAGGACGAGATGATAGTCAGCAATCGACTCTAGTTTGGAAAGCTTGAGCACTAAGATGCAAGATCTCACTGCTTGTCCATCAGTTCAAACATATTTACCCCTGTGTCCTCCAATGCATTTCTGTCCTCCTACCCAACCCAAACCCTAAATCTAAAAACAAAAACACCTCACATCACCGTTATCACAAAACCATCCACTAACAAGTCCAAGGTCAAGCTAAGGGGAAAAAAAGGGGAAAAGGGAACACCGCAATAGAAAACAAAACTGTTCTTGGAAACAATTTTTAACCCGGGGATCCAAAACTTCCTAGACTCACCATACAAGCCATAAAAATCATAGCACATATTCAAGAACAAGTCAATACATATCACTATGCAGCTGATCATATCATTAGCAGTTCAAACACACTCACTCACCAGAAAAAAATATAAAACAGTTCACTTTGGGAAAACAGAGATCAGAAGTATATGACAGAGAAAATAAACAAGTTAATGAAGTATGACCTCAACATTAGTGACACTAAGATTATAACAAATAAAAACTATGTAATGTGTTAATTTTAATGTTAAATTGTTCCATTATAGATGACCACATAAAATAAATATTAATTTTGTAAAAGAAAGGGAGACCCGGATTATAAGCAATTGACAATGGAGAAAACATGAGTATTAGTAGTAATATTAGCTATAGCTCTATCATGTTATTATAACTAGTCAAATAAAACTATTTTATGAATCTTAAGTATAAGATAATATCTAAAGTAAAGTATAAAGAAGTTAGCTTTATGAAGGATGTAAATGTAAAGAAATTAAATAAGCTAATTTTCCTTGGTGTAAAGACATCCGAGTCTCCCTTTGTTCTCATCACGATGTTAAATGAGGCAGGTTCAGTTATAATAGTGACCTAACAAAAAGAGAAGAAAAAGAAAAACAATCAAATCAATTTTTACATATTGACATTAAGGAATGGTTAAGTCATTTGTCTTTTAATTTTTTTCTTTTTTTCATTTATCTTCCACCGAGTCTTTCTGCTTGTCTCTTTAAGGCAACACTGTTCCAGTCCATATCCTCTGTTTGTTCAAAGATGTTATTTATTTTGAAGTATTATAAAGCTGCATCCAAATCCTCAGAGATTTTAGCTTCATCAGAAAGAAACATTTTTAGCCTGGCCAGAAACAATAAATTAACTTTAATTAGTTTTTTCTTCAGTTCTCTTATTAATGGAAGGAAACATTTTCTTTTGGAAATGACTGAGGTGGAGTAGTCATTGTCAAAATGAATAACCTTGTCTTCTATTTTAAGGGGAGACTTTGACCAAGCATTTTTAAGAATTAACTCTTTGTCCTGTGAGGAAAAAAATCTTACAAGTGTAGACCTTGAAAAAGTATTATTCCTTAAAGATGTTGCAACCAGAAGATTTGTGTGCTCTCTTGATACTGAATGACATTGCTTCAGGTAAAGGTAGTGCATTGGGAAGTCAGGATGTCAGAAAACTTGCCATGCTGTTTCCTTCTATTTTTTTCTTGTAAACCAAAGATTCTAGTATTGTTTCTATAAGACCTATTCTCCAGGTCATCAACTTTATTCAGAAGAATGGTATTTTGTTTAATATAAAATTAATATTATGTTAATCTTAATTTAGCCTCCCTTCCATGTCATTCCCAGAATTCTAGTTGCCAGATATTTGGACTTTTTTGCTGCTACAATGCTTCATGCATTTGGTCCATTTGTTTAGAGAACTTTTCTTTAAAATAATCAAGTTTTATGTCCATTTTTAAGGACAATTCCTGAGTATTAGTGAGAACAGACTGAAGTTCTTTTTTGAGGAATGAATCTTGAGATCTAGCTTTCAAATGAATCATTCCTAAGTTGTATGTGAAGATATATCTCCAGATAAAATTTGACAGGAAAATCTCAAAATACCAAAAAAAAATTTTGATAGTATTTTAAAGAGTGCTTTAATTTATATCCGTCTTCTTAAATAAAACTGTTAAGATAGTTTAAAATTATTTACTGTCAGAAATAGATAAAATAGCAGAGCAGAGAAATCTGCTGCTATCCTGTCAGCATCCTACCCATGCCCCCCTGCAACAGTTTTTCTCATGTACCATTGTTACAACTGATTTTCCAGTAATATTACACTACTGGCAATACTGATTTTTCTTGCATAGTTCAACCCCTGCTGTTTTCATAGAGTCATAGATTTTTACTAGGCTAATGACCCAAGCAAGGGCCATTATAACCCTAGCTGAGTTTTCCCAATATAATAATGATGTCCTGTGTCCAAATAAGACATTCAGGGCCTGGCACTGATAAGCTGTACATTTATTAATACATTAATCAACATACTTTAATGTATTTATTTAGTTATTAATAAATGCATTTTCATCATTATTTTACAAGTCATGATGGATAACTTCAACCCCTTTTTTCTGACTTTACTTAGTAGGGCTATCCTTTGCCTAAAATAGAAATGTGAACATGTTTGTATTAGATAAAAAGTGCCTATTTTACTTACTATTGAATAAGTTAGCTTTATAATTTACCACAAATCTGCTTGTTCTGATTCCATACCTATATAAGTTTTGTCTTGTATCTGCCTCATGCATATTTTTCACAGCCTATGATTCAGGTACCTACTTGGAAAGGGTGATACATGAAGACACAAACACTTGTATAAAGGGGAAAAAAAAGTCCTTATTTTGTTTGAGACGCCACTCATCCCCAATTTATACTCTCTTGTTTACAAACATCTGCTTTAGTTTTTTTTTTTAACAATTACTTTGCTGTACCTTTACTTTTTATTTATTCATTTGTTTGTTTGCTTATTGTTAGGAATATACATCTGAGGTAAATGTGTTTTTCAGAAGAGAACCAGTGAGAAAAGCTCCACAAAAATAAGTTATATGATTTAAAACATGCATATCAGTACAGCAGTGCTGTAACTGAACATCAGCACCCAGGTTATTGGTATTAGAAGGCTTAAACGAGGCGTACACAGCAAAAGCTTTGGTGAACTGAGTGATTATATCATAAAATTCAAAGATGTGGAAAGACGGGGCAGGTCAGAAGTAAGATATTGGGGAGAACGAAGGTGATATTCAAACAGTTACTAAAGCTTGTCAGTCCAGACATTTTTGCATTTGGGGGTTGAAACAAGCTAATAATGCTAGATTACTTGGAAAAAAAATAGAAGAAAAGACAGAGCAAGTTAATTATAAAGAAATGGAGAGATGCTCAGCCAGAAAAAGTTAGGTTTAAAGTATTTGAGTATATATCAGCACAGGTGAAACTAAGGGGTAGTAAGAAATGGCAGGAAGCTAATTAGCTACACAGTTTTGCTGGCAACTTATGGCAGAAGAGAAGCAACCAAGTACTTGGAAGGAAACAGAAGCTTTGTAGGGCAGCTTCTTTGTTGGAACAGTATAAGTACCTGCAACAATGTGAAGCAATGAAAAGAAGGTGACTGAGAGTAGTTCTACACAGCTGCATGAATAGTACTGGGTATATGACTAATCCATGAAATACAAGCCATCAAAATAAATGTTGCCAGAAAAAACATATCAAACACAATGCTAGTTGAAAGTACACTTCATCATATCCAAAACACCATGAAATCTACCACCAAATTTTAAAATCTTCCCAGCTACATTATAAAAACATAAAACAGTAACATAATACTTGCACTTCTACAACATGAATTTCAGAAAACATCCACTAAAAAGGGACAACCGCAATCACTGATACACTCCTCACAGCTACACAACTTCTTTCCCTAGTTTGTCAACACATGAGGACAAATCTTTTGAAATGATCAGTACAGAAGCATGAAAAAGCAGACCTAAGTAATAAAATAAACATTTAGCCAGTTCCTCACACTTCAGTAATAGGGGCAGTGCTCAGAAAATCTTGTTGTGCCAATAAGTACCATAAAATTAAAACTCAGAGCACATAATTTAAACAAAACTGCATGTCTCCACCCCCTGCTCAAATACACTAACAAAAGCATACTAATCCTTGATAAGGCAAAGTACAACTTAAGTACCATAAAAGGACAAACTATGCATTTCTCTTTACTTCTGTATACTAATTCTGTGGTCGAATAACAGTGACAAAAGAGAAATGTCCTCTTACATAGCTGTAGTTGACCTAATATTGGACAGATAAACCATGGTGTAATAAAAGCATAATTCAGCATCTTAGTGTCTAAACACCATTTACCGAAACAAAGTTCAACAAAATGCATTAATTCAAGAGTATCCCTCACTAGGCTAAATTCAAATTAGTTATGCCAGCCTTAAAATGAATACTGTCTCATCCATGGCCACTGAGTTCAGTGCTTCTTGAATAAGACAAAGGACTGAAGAGAACAAAAGTAAATTCAGTGCATTGGTATTTATTTTAATATTACAACAGTCTCTTTTTATTGCTCATATCTCTGACATTCATAAATACTTTACTATCGAGATAGAATGTTTTTGCATTTACAGACTGTCTGCAATATTGGGTAGTGTGTGTTCGGAAATGCTGAAAATAAGTTACAGTCTCAAAAGCCATCAAATAATGTGTTATTCCTAGGTTAAAACTAAAACAATATCAGTTAAGAAAATAATTGCATGTCATTAAGAATAAGTGAGATGTGTACATGGCTAAGTCCTTTGAGGATGATCTTCCACAATATGGAACAGTAAAGAATTCTTTTATGTGCATTTGTAATAAAGTTTTGTTTATTTTATTCCCTTGAGTTTGATGATGTTTTTCTTAGAACATCTCATGTTTTGTTAACAAAATGAGGCAAACTGTGTGTAGTCACTTATTCTAACCACTACTTCTGTCTTTTATAATACATAGTTTATTCCATTGATATTTACTTGGTGTAGTGCTCCTCCCCCACTTCCTCAGCTAGGAGGGCTGATTTCATCTGCTTCAGGATAAATGGCTTGTTTTCAAATGACTGACATTTCAGGATTGAAGATAGAGTGCCACTAGCTTTCAGCTTTTGGCAGGGACCCAACTAAATTAGGTCAGCTCTGTTCTAGGCATGACTGTTTGCTTTTAGCAGGGACCTGGAACATTTTTATAGCAAAGCCACTTATTGATCACTGGACTCCCCGTATTGCTGCTCATCTCTGAGGATCCCCAGATAATCACCATTTTTAACCGTCTATATTGAGATATTTGATTAGCTGCAGTGGAAGAAAGGGCCTGTCATTATCATATTTGGCTGATCAGCTGACCATATTTTCTTTCTTTTTTTACCTGTTTTTCAGCACGTGGGAAGAACAGAAGACAGAGCATATTTTAGACTGCCAAACTGGAGTCTACGATTTGCCTTTTCATCACCTCAAATGTGAACAAAGTATTGAGTAAGGACTGTTAAAACGTGTTTTATTTTCTCCTGCTGAGATGTCAAAAAAGTTGAACACAATATGGCTGGAGATATTGTAAGGGTTGGATGCTGCTTGTTAAACTTCAGCCCGCTAATGTAGTACAGCAGCAAAAGCAAAAGGCCTGTTTTAAAACGTGTTTTGGCACTAGTCAGACACCATACTGTGTACTACATGTCCACAAATCCGCATAACACGTATGTGACAGCCTGCTGTGAGATAATAAAGACTCATTAGACCCACAGGTGTTTAAGAAAAAAACTTGTACTCTGTTTACTCCTACAGTAATTTTTTGATGTAATTATTTTTTTCTGTGCCATATTATCCTCTGTCATTGGTTAATCTTTACTGATCTGTAGGCAAATGAAATATTTCTGATTTGGTTATCGTTAATAGGGAGCATCTTACCACTGTAATACTGTTATCTATTAACCAGTTGCATTTTAATTCATTGACTACGTAATTCTGTGAAATAGTGAGGCATACACTGCATTACAGCATTCTATAAATAATAGACATACTTACCAGTACAGGCAGTAGAAATTCCATGAGGTTTTATGAAAGGGCAAAAATGAGGCCCAGTAACAGAATGCGAGCCAAAAGTGTGTGTGTGTAGATATATATATATATATATATATATATAATGTGTGTGTGTGTGTGTGTGTATATATATACATATATATATATATATATATATATATATATATATATATATATATATGTGTGTGTACATATATATCTTTATATAAATACATATTGGAAATCATTATCTAATAGTTCCATGCGGTTCTTTATTAAATGTCCAGTGGTGAATTGGGGTGTATATGAAAAAGGCATTTTAATCCAAATGCTTTCGGTTTTCCAAAGTGAAAGTCCATGCTGAACTCCCGGACTCCATCCACCCGTACAGGGGCTAATAGACATGATCACAACACTTTGGAAGTCATTAACATATACATTCCTAACTCCTTGTCTGGTTGCTACTCTTTATTTTTACACAGTTTCAGGTGTTTGAAGATGAGATGTTTGGGAATGCAGTTTGTAAATGGCCAACCAGACCGTAGAGAATCCATGCATTTATGAATAACTCTACTGAATGTAAATCAAATAATTAATAAATTGTGCATATGTTATTTCAGAACTGCATTTTGTTTAGGGTCTTTAAGTGCTTTGTTTTTGCTGTGATTTTTACCACTCACTTATTATTACTTTATATTGTTAATGAGGAAGACTGCAGAATCTTTATACCTCATTTGTGGTCAGTAAGTTCACTGGTTAGTGCCAGAGACATTTGAAACATAAATGACCAATCTGTAAGACTAATTCTGCAGAGGGAAATTTATTACAGCTTCCACTACCATGGACCACCCTAGGTGGGCATTATGCATCTTGTCCCTGCTCTGTTAAATATCCCCCACATCGAAACCTGGAATCTCTACTTCGCTTGGCTGACCACAAACCTACAACCATGCATTGCATTGAATCCTGAAACTTCCTACTGCTCTGGACCAGGGAGCAGGCATTAAAGTGGGTCCTGCGGGGGAGGAGGGATGGGGGAACCTGGAGTCTGATATTGTCTATTTTCAGCTATCAGTAGTTTTGCAATTGAAATTCCAGGTTTCAACATTGGAATGCTAGCTCTTCCAATAGTAAACCATATATACAGACCAACACAAACACATGAAATGAAAAACAGTGCACAGATGCAGTAATTTAGCAAAAGAGAAATGTGAACCCATCACTCATAAATTCATAAACAGCATATATTTCAGTTTATTAAAGCAACTCATAAAGACCCCTCTCAGACCATGGTTTCACAACTAGTATCATTATTGCAAGATAAAATATTCAGACCAAAATATACTTTTTATAGGTAGCTTACTGAATCACATCATCATCAGCACCTACAGTAATCTAAATAAAAAATATTTTCCAACTTAAAATTTAGAAAAATATTATAGTGTCTTAACAAAAAACTACTACTGGAGCAAAGGAGCACACAAAACTGACTCAACATTCAACTGTAAAGCACAACAATTTAATACGCTTTTCATTTCAAATGTAAAGCACAATTTAATATTCTTTTTGTTCAGCAAATAGCTAAACTTCAGACAAGACAAGAAGAACCAAACAGAACAGCTTAATAATGTAACAGTAATTGATTTAACTCAATCATCCAATTATGTTAAAAAAGTCAACTCCCTCCCTATTCTTAACTATTAGACTAACTAACTTAAAAACACAATGCTTTAATACATTACAATAGTATTGATATTTTATATTTAATAAAAACATAAATTTTCAACCTTAAAACAATAAAATAAAATAAAACATACAATAACCATACTAGTTAAATAAGAAGAACCTCTAAAAAGTTCAATTTAATGGTAGACACCTCTACAAAAATAAATGGTGTAACACAATAAAAATACACAACCTAAACATCTGTGCAACACAAGAAGGACTCTCATACTACCGTGTTAAACTCTTCATCTTCAATATACAGCTCAATGAAATGTTTTCATTAATACCTGGGGCTCTATAAGACTGTAGCTTCAATTGCCATAGTAACTCCTGTCGCTCCAAAAGTAACTGGTAAGGACCACCTTTTATGTCTGGGGAAATCTGATCAAGCACTCTATACAAAAAAGAATGGGTAGGATTTTCATTAACATGCCTCGATAAAGCATTTTCCAATTTCTTCTTCTTAATAAGGTAAATGTGTTCATATATCCTATCTTTGAACTTCCTGTCAGTCTCACCTACATAAAATGCAGGACAAGACTGACAGGAAGCCAAATACACAACTGATTTAGACAGACAGTTGTATCTCCCCCTTAATTTATAGTTGTTACCACTGATTGTAACTGAAGTTCCAGTGGCTATGTACCTGCAGAAGTTACAAGCTTTACATTTAAATGTCCCTTCAGTTCTGTGTGACTCAACTTTCACTATTTCCACTAGACTCTTCAAATTTCTACCTCTCCTGTATATGACTGCAGGTGCACTACCTATCTTGTTAGTCAAATCTGTCTCAAAAGGAAACAGATTCCAGTTTCTACATAAAATCTCTTTTATTAAGTAAGCTTCTAAACTAAAGGGTGTAGTAAAGCTGAGTTTAAAATTACTGGCCAGTACATAGCCACTGGAACTTCAGTTAAGAAGAAGAAATTGGAAAATGCTTTATCGAGGCATGTTAATGAAAATCCTACCCATTCTTTTTTTGTATAGAGTGCTTGATCAGATTTCCCCAGACATAAAAGGTGGTCCTTACCAGTTACTGTTGGAGCGACAGGAGTTACTAGGGCAATTGAAGTTACAGTCTTATAGAGCCCCAGGTATTAATGAAAACGTTTCATTGAGCTGTATATTGAAGATGAAGAGTTTAACAGGGGTAGTATGAGAGTCCTTCTTGTGTTGCACAGATTTTTAGGGTTGTGTATTTTTATTGTGTGTTGCACCATCAATTTTTGTAGAGGTGTCTACCATTAATTTGAACTTTTTAGAGGTTCTTATTTAACTAGTATGGTTATTGTATGTTTTATTTTATTTTATTGTTTTAAGGTTGAAACTTTATGTTTTTATTAAATATAAAATATTAATACTATTGTAATGTATTAAAGCGTTGTGTTTTTAAGCTAGTTAGTCTAATAGTTAAGAATAGGGAGGGAACTGACTGTTTTTTTTTAACATAATTGGATGATTGAGTTAAATCAATTACTGTTACATTATTTAAGCTGTTCTGTTTGGTGGTTCTTGTCTTGTCTGAAGAAGTTTAGCTATTTGCTGAACGAAAAGCATTTTAAATTGTCGTGCTTTACATTTGAAATGAAAAGCGTATTAAATTGTTGTGCTTTACATTTGAACATTGAGTCAGTTTCGTGTGCTCCTTTGCTCCAGTAGTAGTTTTTTGTTTTTACAGTTTAGTTTGCTCGTTTTCAGTTATAGTGTCTTATCAAGAACACTTGCATAATATAAACAATTAAGCTCATTTTGTGGATAAGCAAAACAGGATTGTACTTTCAAACAATCCTTTTATTATCAGAAGGAGTATAAGGATGGGAGGTTGGCATAATGGTTAACGTGTTTATATTACAAAACACAAGATGCAGGGTTTGATTCTCACATGAAGTTATTGGCTAGGCTTAAAATGGCCCATAAGGGCAGTTAGCCTATTACTAATCTGTGAACATAAATTATTGGACTCTGCCCTCCTTAGCCTCCAAAGAAAAGCAATGCTTCCTTAATTCTTGCTAAAATTGTATAATGCCAGGTCAAATGCTCCTACTTAGTGACCCGGGAAATAACAGCATTCTATAAACCGCTCATAATTTGACTTTTATTTTTAAAACAAATTAATTTAAAGCTGGTTTATAGGTAGATCCCAAATTAATTACCCATATTTTTCTGTCATATCAAGCATTTGTGTGTTTTTTCTTTCTTTTTTTATTCCACATGGATCTATCTATATTGTCAACTCTCAAACACATAAAACTTGTATTCCTCTGTGCTTATAAAGACCACTCCTTTCGCTTTTATAATTAATATCACTTATGTGTAAAGTAACCTATCTTTACATGTTCGGAAGTTTGGCTAATGAAAGAGGCACTGTATGAACATATAACTATATACACAATCCATTCTGTGGCACTTGTTATAAATTGTATAATTTTAAAGGTTTACTGATCTAAAATACTTTGACTTGCATTTGTATTTACAATATGAACATCTTCCACAAGGCACGCAACCCATAGATTTTATTCACAATAACCGCTGACTGTTTTCTTAGAACCTTCGTTGTTTATACCAAGCCAAATGTTCACGTATTGTTCTGCCCCTTTGTAAACTGAACCTGAATTAATCAGTCAGAATATTACTAAAAATGGGTCACTTTCTTCAAAACATACTAATATTTATTCATAACCTGCTTGATTTTAAATGAGTTGCTCCCATGAGCTGTCTCAAACGTTACCATTCCGGATCTAAACTATATACCTTCTTTCAGATTGATATCTTCACAAATCATTTCTGTTTTCATTAGCAGCTGAATTGTAGGCACACACAACATCTGTTTTGTGATAGACTTGTTGCATAAACATGCTATCCAAAATGGTTACATTCTGTACAAAAGTCTTACGTTCACTACAAATCTTTCTGATTTGTAAAAACTGTCATTTAGGAATATTCTTTGTGACGTGTTTAGTGTGGCAACTGGAAGAGAGCAAGAATTAATTTCTCAAAATGGTTTCCGGTGTGTAAAGATCCATCCACTAACCTAATTATATTAACAGCCAAAAAAATCAGTCTTGAACATGTTTCTTCTAACTAAAATATTCAAAAGTTGTTAGTAAATTCAGTTCCTTCAGATGCCCCTTCTCTATGAGCCAGCAATCATCTAAAAGCATTTTAAACATATTCATCTATATTGTTATAAATTTCAATACAGTTTTTAGACTCGTTATATAGCAGCATCCACTTATCATAATATTGTGATAAATTATAAAAACACTTGAACAGAACACCATTTTTCAATAAGTACAGTGTTTTATGAGCTAAACACTGATTCAGCATATACTTTTTAACCCCAAGGAGCTATATTATTATTCAAATAAGGCTTTAAAAGGTTAATGTGTAATAACAGCATCATTTCGTCATAGTTGCAGTCAAACCCTGAAAGGATGATCTGATGATGTCATTTCCTGGAGCATGTTGTAGAACTTCCTGGATGAAATGCCATTATTTCATAGTGAGATCTGTTCATAAGAGTGCTGTTTTTCTTCGGTCACTAAATGACAGTAAATGACCTGGGACCTGATTTCAAAAGAAGTGCTTTCAGTGTTACTGGCTACTTACACTGTGAGCAACAGGCTGAGAGCAGGTGTTTTGGAATCAGGCCACTGGTGTAAGTCTGTTTCTAGATAGACCTTACACTGAAGTAAGTCACTTATGTTGAGAGCAAGTCTTTTGGAATTAGGGCAGACTTACACTAACAGCAACTCTTTTGGAATCTGGCCGCTGGTGTTACATGATTTTAATAAAACATGATGAAATACTGTTTTTATTTATAGGATATGGAAAGCAGAGTTTGATGATTTAAGACTTGATCAATGCACTCCTTTGGACAATGAAATGTTAATTTTAAAGTATAATCCTGTGTTGATAATTTACAAATAAGTTGGATTCTGTATAATATGCAAGGATTCTGAATGAGGCACTAAAGTTTTTTAAATTTTATGTTGGAAAGTTTTCTAATTTAGATTATTTTATAACAAGCACTTTGTTCTGATTCAGTTAGATGCCTATAAAAAGTATGTTTTGGTTTTAATGTTATATTTTATACTGGTGATGCTAGTAGTGAAACTTCATTTTGTGTGGTGTTAATTGATTTTTTTTTTTTTGACTGCTGGATTCATGCTTCCGTTTTGATGTATGACAATGCAGCTAAAGAGAACCATTAATGAATTAAGATAATAAGTGACAGGGCATGGTTAGTGATTTTCCATTTCCTCTCTATCTTCTATTAATGAGGCATGGTGCTGCTTTGCCTAGGTGGTTAGAAAGCCAGACTATTTAAGGTAAACTAGTGAGGTTGATAATGCCCGACAGTATTGTATTTCTGAGGCAGCATTATCTTAGTTTACTGCTGTTATGTACACTGCTGTCATATTAGACTTAATTTATTTTACCAGGATTTGAGGCTAACACACACACACACACACACACACATATATATATATATATATATATATATATATATATATATATATAATATATATAGTTACATACAGATGTGCACCTGTGAGTCTGTGTACTAACACATAGTAGAGTATGCAGTAAACAGCTGTGGCATATGCATTGAACAGCTGTTACCATATAACCCAGGTTTTGGTGAAGCCTGCCCCAGCAAATCTTGGCTGCATTAATATATATTAAGTACACCAGCCCTTTTGAAACAGCATAACCTTTTTGTACAGCAAACATTTTGGAGGCATACTTATTTTAGATGTCAAATGTTTTTTTCCCTCAGTTTTCAGAGCTTATTTCATATGTACCATACACAGAATAGGTGCCCAAAAATGATAAACTTGCACTTTAATTATTAAACTTCAGCATAGTTCCTCAAGTGGGACAAAATTCAGCATGCAGCAGCAGGGAACACAGGAGCTTTTGATGATCAAATTCTCTGTTGATCAGACCTGAAGTAGAAAAATATGTGGAGTAGAAATTACACAGACACACACACACACCATTGACTTACATTGAAAGCGTTTTCCCCACAGTCTTTTGATAAAGCAGTACACCAAACAGATGCAACTGTAATCATGAACCATATGCTTTGTGAAAGTGCCTTTTGAAAAAAAAAAAAAAAGTGTGAAAAAAAATGTGAAAGATTTGAATGTTTTTCCCATGCATGTGCCAAAAATCCTTATTCTGTACTATTAAATAATCTTTTGGTGAGTATCAAAACTGCCCAATGGTCTTTAGTCTAAGATTTCTATGGTGCATACAGTAGTGATTTCTCATGAGCTTTTTATTAGTTCAGAATCATCAGATCATTTTCATTATTTGGGGATGATTCTCTTATTACTCAACATGTCACAGTTTGCACGGACTCCCATTATTGAAAAGTAACATGTCCAGTTAGAATTTCCAAAACAATTTTCGTGGGATAGAGCTCTAATGCTTACAACTCGGTTTTGATAGTTTTTCAGTAATAGAACATTCTGAAGTTTTGACAGTGTACCAAATTATTTAGAAAAGTGCCACAGATGTATTATTTTATGAGCAAAAACTATTTTGCCATGAAGAGTGCCTGTCATTTGCAGTACTAAAAAAAACATAATTTTATACGCCCAATTGTCCATTGCAGATGGTGTGTGCCTTATTTATGATGTTTATTGTTGACATAATGTTGTCAGATACCACTTATATACTCTGAATTTTACAGATGTCCTTTAAACACACATTATAAGGGCACCGAAGGAAACACTACTACATGCCTGCAGCTTTCATGTCAAGATAAGCACTTCATATAACATGCCTTTTCACTGGCTTGGAAGAGGGACATTGAATCAAATTAATGCAATAGCAATGCCCTGTTTTTAAAAGCTCTACAAACTTTTATATGGGAGAAAAACTTTGGAACCTAATGTCCCAAAGAGAAACACTAGATAATTAAAAGATATGCTTTTAAAACAAGGTACAATTTAAACATATAAGAAAATGCAGCAATTCAGGCTTACCTGCATTTGGATAATATATTTCGCTGACAAAACAGACATATTTCCAGTTAGACTTCTCAGAGAGATTTGTCCCACATTCTCCCATTGATGGGTCTTTACCCATCACGTCCCTCTGTAGTTTAAAATAAGTCCGAGGAAATAACACCTCAGGATAACTGTCATTATCAGAGCATACTAACTGTTCTAATCAAACCAATATGTAATGTTCTGAGTACTGCTGGGACCAGCATGGAATGCTGTGACCTTACTATCATGAGATATGGCTCCAAAAATGTTGAAAAGCCACTGTATGTATTACGTGACATGTCAATGAGTGGTTCTCCAGTTGGAATCTCAACTTCGGTGCCTTCTGTGTGGAGTCTGACTGCCTTCCATGAATTTATGTGCATTTTTTCTGGGTGCTCTAATTTCCTTCCACCCTTCAAAGACATGCTGTAGATGAATGGGCATTCTACAAATTGTCCTCGGATGTGCTTTATAATTTCAGAGAGGCTCTTGCTTCCAAGCAATTAGCAAGTGTTTCTTGCTAACAGAGAGCTCTGCCCTAACTAATATTGTCATCCATTTCAACAAACCATAAAATGTTTCTTTTGCTAGTCATTTAAATGATATACATATAAATTTATCTTCTTTTACAATTTTGGCATTGGTGATTGTGTATCACAGCAGTAAACAAGAAATAATTTGATATAATTATTATTTCGGTCATTAAAAATATCAAGGCTTTTCATTATAATTAGTTCACAAACTAAATTGAAACTGTAATGTTTTTGTACTATTCTAAGTAATACTTGCACAGTTTGTTAATGTTTGTTAAAAATATATTTTTCTATATATTTCCAACTAGGCAGTAAGAAAGATGTGAAACGCCTCTGTAAATGGAGTTTTAAACTAAAAAACAGTGATGTATACAACATTATTCTGCAAAAATTATTTGGCCAAAACATTTCACCACCTTTTCTACAAAAATGTTATTTTTGGAGAAGTATCAAAAATAATAAGATATTACATTTTGTCGCTTGGAGGTTTGTTTGTTTTTAGGCAAAGCCAGTACTGCATCATTTGGTGTGCATGTCTTCCACAGATACTCTTATCAGAAAAGGTTTTAGCACAGAGCTGACCATTTTGTGTATGTATCTCTCTGTTGTTGTATGTATCTCACTGCCTTCTATCCTTTTTGTATAATTTTTGTGAGCACTACAATGGACTTGTATTGCTAGATCACAATTTACACTAGTATGTATTCATTCATGGTTTTCCCTCTCATCTTTTCCAGTTGTTGTACCATTCCCTAATTTCTGATGTACCAGCACTTTAGTCCCTATTCACTCCATTGTTCTTGATTCCTTTTTTCTAATTCTCCATTCTTGCATTTCCTTTTCTCTCTTGCTTTATCAGCTTACTTACCTTTATTGAATGTGTGCTTATCTCTTCCTGTCATTTTTTTCTTGTTTTTGGTTTTCTCTCTGATCTTTTTCTCATTGTCATGCTCCCAATAATTTTGTTTTATCCTAGAAGAGAGATCAACCAGGTGTATTTACAATCTGCACCCGTTTGACTCCTCTGATCAACTAATCCAGGCATGTGAGACCCTCAGACTTATTCTGCATTTCTGACCCCCAGAAGAATGTAAATAACTCTAGCAGGGCTCTCTTAATTTTGGTACAGTCCATTATTGCATAAGCATGTTATTTCCTGTGATTACAATAAATTATTTGCTGATTCATTGGTCAAGAAAAATAAGCAAGATTGTAGAGTTCTGACATGTTTACTTAATTATACCAAAACAAATATAACTGAGTGATTACTTAGTTAATATAAAAAAAGCCTTAGTTTGAAGTAAAGAAAAAATTAATCAAACTTCATTTTCCAAAACTCAAAAGCCTTTTAAGCTTGAATGTTGCCCAAACATTTCACTAACACTTTTTGTGTTCTGCTGCTTACAGTAGGAAAACCAATATATTAAGAACACTAAACCAGGAAAATCAGAAAAAACACAGCACGGGAACTGTAATCGCAACCACGTTATTTGTTTAATTTTTGTTTAATTAAAATAATGTGGTGGTGAATACAGTTCCCATGCTCCATGGTTTTTCTGATTTAAGAAGGGTTTCATGGCAATCTAACAGCAGACTGATGGTAATTGCAGTTGCTAAACCACCATGTTTAGAAGCAAATGCTGAAGGCTGGACATCAGCTAAGAAAAACAGCAAAAGAGCATTACAAGAGCTGTTTCTGTAATACAGTGGCTCATAGATTTGGTTTAACCACCCCCTGCTGTTATGAGATGGTACTGTTTTTGTAGGGAGTGCTTCTATTGTATATACATGCATTATCTGTATTCCAATGTATATGCCATGTCCAAAGCAGGAGAGCTGTAAGGAAAACATGGCAGTCGTAAACTGGATGACAATCTTATGTCCATCATCAGATGCTTCCCCTTGACTTCCTGACATACCTCTCAGCTGTCCAGATTTTCACAGAATGGTCTCTTCCTCATAAAACGTGTGGTTTTCCGGCAAATCACTGGTGTGACCTGAGAACTAAAGTCACTAACTAAAGACATACATTTGAGTTTAAGACTTCAGATCTTCAGAAAATGCATGTTAATACAAACCCTATCACTCTAGCAACTTTCTAAGTTTATAACAGCAATATTTAAAATATGTCCCAATTTTTGGGCCTTTGCTCCCCATTTTGTCAGGCTTTGTCCAGATTTCTTACACTAAGAGGTTGAGAGGGATGCTTCCTGACCTTTTTGGGCAGTTGAATGCAGTGGGTGTAGGTACCTGAAAAAAATGTATGTCACATTCTGGGTGTCTCGAGCCTTATGATGAAGAAATGCTACAGAAGGTTTCAGGTTGTTTAATGCTTCCAGGAAGTGAGTATAATGAGCAAACCCCTACATTTGTTAAATAGAAAATGGCAGCTAAGATTATCCCAGTGGGTGAGACAGGAAACAGGAAATGGATAATGAAAAGCAGGAAACAAGTGAAACTTGAAAAATAAAACTAGTCTGTCTTTACTTTGCATCAAAATAAAGAAATGCCTATATTTAAAAGAAGTAAGACAAAGAGATAATCATGAACTGAGCAAGTACATGTGTTTTTAAATACAAGAAAGATACCTCCCATTTAAATGTGCCAGTTGCTAGAGCAGGTGCATGTAAAATGCTGCAGACATTACTGTGCAGGAGACATTGCTGTGTTTCCTAACGCTCTTGTCAGTTTGTGTATAGCCCTGCTCTATAATTTTCCTCAAGTATGAATTTACACATATCAAGTGTGAAATATTATTGTCCTAAATAGGATTTTGTTAGCATTATTTTCATGTGAAGTATAGATAAATATAATTAAAATATATTTATTTAACTGAATATATATATATGTGTGTGTGTGTGTGTATTTATATCAAGGTGACCTCTTATTTGAGAAATAACATACTGTGTATTTTGTACCAATCGAATATGATGCAGGTAGCGCAAAAATGTGTACAAGCTGTGAACATCGGTTTTGCTTGATACATTATAAATCTTCATTGTATAGTTTTTGGAAACCTTTGGTTACAACCATAAAATAAACCTAGAATTATTTTGTTATTTTCAGAATGAAATTATTTCATTATCTATATTCAGTTGCTCCTGCGAGAAAGTATTTAGTTAATAAATTAAATTGCATTTATATAATTAGCAAGTGTATGTATAGACAGAGAGATTCATAAGTATTTGCAATAACCATGTTTAACATTGCTTTTGTTTATTTCTGTTGTGTGATAAATCGGGATTATGTACCACATATTTCAATATTTCCTAACAAAAAGAAATTACTTACACTGGGTGTCTTCACAACTGTTTTCTGACTGCTGTTTTTTGTGACATAGAAGAGTGTAATGTTCATAATCAGAACACCTTTAGGGTTAAAAAGTGACAGTTACTAAGACATTGTGCAGTGCTGTACTTTAGTAGTAAAAACTGCTAGTTTTAGTTAATTCTCATACCCCCCCCCCCCGATTCACTGTAGTTGAAAGTCTATAGCTGTCAGAGATGTACCTGCATATTTAATCCTTGGCATTTCATCAAGCCTCTGTGTAGTTTTACAGGGCCTTAGGATAATTTGAAGTAGGAAGGGGACACTTTCAGACAACAATATACTCATCGGGCAATGATTTGTATCCTGAGTTTCAGAAAGGAGAGCACAGTGTTTTAAGAAGCAGCTGGACAGACTTCCAGCCCAATCTGAATGAAGAGATCCCTCTTCATTTCCAAACAGTGCAAAGTTGAGTTCTTCAACCAAAGAATCCTATGAGAATTTTCCTTTGAATGTACCTGCATACAGCAGAATAAGAGAAAGAATTTGTGAAAATATGTCAGTAGCTACTTCAAATATATCCTTTCTGAGATAATGTTTATGAATGTCCAAATTTATCTCTTCTATAAATATGCTACCTATGTGCAGTCAGCTAAGCACATACAGTCCAATGGTAGCATAAATACCCACTCAAAGGATTTCAATCTCTTTTGTAACATAAGTACAGCATGTTGGATGGATAGGTATTTGTCATAGAGAATTCCACTGTTATGCAACCATTTCCTACTCCTCATAAAGTGAAGTTCTTCTCTTACTCTGTTCAAATGTAATTTGGGTGAAAGGATGGGGCAACTGCAAAGTCACCCCCAATTTATCACCCATGCCCCTCATGTGTAAGGGCAACAGTAAATGTCGCAACATATCCTTGTTCTGTCCACCTGGGTTATTTGTGTGAAAAATATTAGGTATAAAAACTGCCATGGAAATGTAAGGTTGGGTTTCTTAATATCCTCATGGATTAATAGCCAGGCAAATACTTATGACCCTATAGAATTCTGTTGCTTAAGGTGGTAAATAACTTTTTTTAAGAAATAAATATCAAACATTGGTATGTCTAGATGGTAGCTTAGAATGAAACAAGATTACTTTAGTTCAACAAATGACCAGGAAGCTTACTGTTCTACTCTGTTTTGGACTACAGTAATTATTGATTATAGGGATATACAGTATGTGGAAGAAAGGAAGACAACTGTACAGAAAGACAGGTGAATCACTGGATGGAGGAGAAAGGTTATGCAACCTCATTCTCTGCACTCTGTCATACTGTGATATACATTTTTCGTTATGTTTAATATTACTCCATACTATAGCATTACTATAAGGCATAGCAAGCATGACTTTCCACTTTGGATAAAGCCTAAACAGATAATTGGGTTAGCCTTAATGAAAACCATCAGTTGGCCAATGTGGAACAGTTTTGACAGTTCTAGAACTCTGGGGCAAGAGAGGATTTAGTGTTTGATTCACTTTGTTTTTGTCAGTGAACCCCTGTTCACGTATGCACATGGTTAACAATACTTTGGGGAACTGCTATGTTCCCCAGCGCCTCTCTTGATTCTGCTGCATTGCCAGCATTGGTCATCCATTTAGTGGTGTATTGTCAGAGCTCTGTGTTTATGCTCTACATTCCTCTTGGATGCTAATGCTCATAAATGGATAAAAAAGGTCACTTTTAAAATTAGGAAAAATACTCTAGACACCCCTGTAAAATGAAATTGTTTAGGCTAAACCCAATAAAATAAGAACAGTTATAAAAACACATTAAATGGTATTACAGCAACTGAAATGACTGTGACATTTAACAATATTTTTTACCCTGTGAATCACCTTGACTTATCCACTTTTATGACTATCCTTCTCAGTAACATATAATGTATTCATCCCTTATACAGCATTCTTAGTTCACTGCTGGCTTTGCTGATCTTGTAAGATCTGGCAAAAAGTGCCAGCTATGAGCTGTCACCGCTTTCATATAGTTTTCTCTCAGAAATGGCATGTTATGGTGAAAGAAACAAAATCGCATACCCACCTTACCACTTGCATTTTTTACTGTTTGTCATTAAAAGATAACTAAAAGGGCAATTATTTCAAGATCAGCTCTCAGAATCTACCTCTATCCAAAGCTGGATGATCAGAATGATCTTTTTTTAACATCTACTTCAAAGATATGCTGATGAGAGGATTCAAATCCCACTCCCCACATTTCCCTTGAGTTGTCTGTTCATCCCTCCCCCACCCTCCTAACTAAAAAAAGAAAACAGACAGACAAAAAAAATAAATAAAACAGAAAAGCACCTGCACCTTTACCTTCTCAGTGCCTTTGAGCAAAATATATATGTGGTGCTGGGATCTGAGTGGGGTGATGCAGCACTCAGGCTTTGTTAAAGCAGGGTATTTTTGTTTTGTTTTGTTAATTGTATTGTTTGTGGATGGTTTTGAAAAGCCTGTCTTCAAAAATTGCCCTAATGCCATTATGTACCTAGACCTGCTGTGTTGATACCCGTGTGCAGCACTAGAAGCCAATCCCTTACTGCTGTATTTGGTATAAACCTCATTCGAACAGAGAGAGTTATAGTAACAATTTTGCATAATTAATGTTCAGATCATAATCAGCATTCTTATTACAAAATGGTTCTTCCATAAAAGAAAATATGTCAGTATATGCAAGCAGAAAACAGCCTGATTCCATCATCTGCTTTCATTCTGTGTGACTGATCAGTTCTTACAACCAAACAAGCTAGTCAAGCTATGAAAATAGATGTTCCTGCCTTAAAGGTCATGCTTATTTAACAAAGGCTGAAAAACCTGATACCACATAAAACTGCTATGTCTGTCTTGATCCCTAATCTCTTTGTCAATCATAATTATGGAGTCTTGTTTCTAAAGAGTAGGTATTTATGAGCCACATTAGTTCAGCAACAAGTCCTATTGCATGATAAGGTTTTGTACGGGCTTTATGGCCTGCTAAAGCATCTGAAAGCAGAGTCCCATACTATTATTGTAAAAGTAGTCAGAGCAGTTTTGGGGTTTTGTTTCTGAATATTTTGAACACAATTTTAAAACAGCATTTTGAGAATCTTGTGATACTGATTCATCTAGGTGTACTCTTTAAAAACTGACACAAACACTGCAGTATCTACCTTCATATTCGGTTGATACAAAAGCCTTTTGTTTCTCTGAAATAGTATGCAGTCCTGTGAAGTCCTTTACTGTGAGTCATAAAGGAAATATGCTAATATTTATAACAGCACTGTAAAGAAATCAGTATATAAATATATATAAAGATAAAAGATAAATCTAAAGGTTTTATTACAGAGATTTGATTTTTTTCCTTGAAAAGCTTGGAATATAAAAGAAAGATATGAAAGGAATGAGTCCTTTAAGCCTATATGTTTTAATGTTTTATAATGATATTTAGATTTTTGTACTAAAATGTGATAAAATTATTCTGTGACTGACTTAATTCTCACTAAAACTGTATTATACATTAGATGTTCTGTGACCGCTGAAAAACAAAGTCTGTTGGAAATAAACTTTATTCACTCTTATAATTGTGTGTTATTTTATTCTTGTTTTTTTTTTTTTTTTTGGTAATAATGTCCTTACAAAAACAGAGTGACTGATTTCAGGAATGAGAATTTCAAGTTTTGCACACGAGTTTATGAAAAGCTTCAGAGCGACCCTTTCTTTGACACAGCTGTTGCAATGGATTTTTATAAAATGCTGGATGTAGTGGTAATTTATCTGCTTTGTGTCAGCTGAGGCTAAACTGCAGAACTTTTTCTGTTTAAAATTGTCATTAATACCTTTGAGATGTGGAATGATATACCTCAAGCAATTTGTGCACATCCTTCTATTGCAGATCATTTTCTGAAAAATCAAATAAAAAGCCAAATAAATGTAAATATCCTATCAATAGTAACTGTTATTAAAAGGCTACAAACAGCAATGTTATCGGTAACAAGCCTTCTTTACAGTAATAATAATACATTCATAGACTTTTGCATTTGAATGAAAATTCTTTGTATAAACATGGACATATACATTTAATATGCTATTTGTTAAATATTATTCTGACCAATAATGTGTTTCTGTTTGATGATGGGTATTTTGTTCAAAAGGTGGGTGTAGCAATGGGCACTATGTGCGCAAACACATATGCCAATATGGTAATGGCTCAAAGGGAGTCTGAATTTGTGAAATAATGTTTATCTCCCTTTTTTAATGTACTACTCCCATTTTGTTGATGTATTTTAATTTGGATGGGTACGTTAAGAACTCTACAAGAGTTTGTGCAATATTTACATGGAACAACTACTTTTTTGAAACTTGCATGTAATTTTTCTTATGTGGACATGGACTTCCTAGATTATATTAGGAAGGATGGTGGTGTGATTAATACTACCATTTACAAGAAGGCATGCAAGAAGGACAATCTGCTGCATGCTCAAAGTAGGCACCCTAAGTATCTGAAAAGAAATGTAACGAGAGGTCAGTTCTTTGGACATGCGAGGCTGCACAATAAAGACAGCAATATGTATTCTTCCTTTGATACTTTAGCTAAGGACATCTGTCAGAGAGGACACAGTGAATATAACGTGCATCAGATACAGGATGAAGTGTTGATGCATAGACATGATAGAGCACAACCTTATTTTGGTGATGCCTCAAGTAATATGCAGTCACCTAGGGAAGTAGAGGGTGACACTATAAGGTTCTCATTGAGCTACTCTAATAACATATATAATGGTTGTAACACCATTATGAAGCACTGGAATATACTTATAACACATCCCAAGCTTAAAGAAACGGTTGGCTGTGAACCTAAATTTACCTTTAAAAACAATAAATTGATTAAGAGAATGTTATGTTATAAACCCACTGGGATGAGAACAGAGTCAAATTTGGTAGTGAAAGGGACATTAAGATGTGATGGTTGAAGTGTTTGTTCATATATCACTGAATGTGACTGCTTCTTACACCCAGTTACTGGCCGCAGATTTTATTGCAACTTTTATGCTGACTGTAATATGCAGAATGTTGTTTATTTTGCTGAGTGCAATGTATGTAAATGTTACTGTGTTGGAAAGACAAATCTTAATTTTAGAGATAGGATTAGAGAGCATGTTTACAGTATGAATAGATGTGATGATAAAAATGCACTTGGCAAACATGTGAAAAATGAAGGCTCTAATCATGTTTTTAAATTTTTGGTGCTTGAAGTTTTCATGCGTAATATTAGGGGTGGTAATGTGAAAACAAGTACTGAGAACTTGGAAACCAAATGGATTATTTTACTGCATGCAACTGCTGGTAAAGGGTTAAATGAAAATGTCCCTGTGAAACCTGCCCTGAGGTCATGTGATCTTAGGCATTAATTTGAGTTGATTAAATAGAGCTGTTGGGCTGCAGTCTTTAGATCTGATGAAGCATCCTTTGGTGATGCAAAAGCACTCATCTCTCCTGTTTTACTTTTGATATTTATATGTTTTTATGTGTTCTTTTCAACATTTAACATTAAAGTGTCTGAAGCCATCCGCTTGAGCAGACTTATTTTTATTATCTATAGTCTTTGCATTTGTATTGTAACATTTTATAATGCACAAAGTCCTAGAATTATTGTTTTCTTTGCAATTTCATGAGCAACTTTTCATGTATTGGAAACTGTACCACCTAGATGTATAGTGCAAAAGCACTTTTGTTCATCAAGATTTGAGCTTTCATGTGACATCAATGAATTAATTTCTAAATATTTGTTTATTGAGATTTTCATAAATATGAAACATTATGCTTATTTGTATAATTAATAACATACAAAAACACCAGATCTCTCTCAAGATGTACAATTTATACTAAAAATACTTGTCTTTTACTTCACCTACAGTTTCACCTGATGCCCTACAATAGCTCACAACCGTCACTCATTTTCAGAAATATTCATGTACATACAGAAACATTGCATATCTTCATAATTGCTAGAAACAGGTAACAGTATGTCTACTGCAGTTTTCTATACACTAACAGTTCTAGTGCATTTTTCTGTCTCAAGCCATGACATTTCCCATCATGACATGAGTAGCACGTAGGTCTCCCTGTTATGAAAAACCTCATGTAAATATGAAAATATATCTAACAAGTGGCAGTGATAGATGCTTCAAATGCACAATATCCTACATTAATACTCTGTGCCATTTTCTTACTAATACCTTGCCCTTTCTAGTGCTTCCTATTATTAACTGGTAACTCAGTAAATCAAGAAGTCACTCTCCCAAAAAATGGCGAGATGCTATAAGAAAATATGGGTGCCAAGTGGAAGTATACAAAAAGGGTACTATAGTTGTGAATGAGTTAAGCAAACTGGTCTATAAAATAATTTTTTATAAGTCACAAAATCCACATAGTGCACCACATCATTGTAAACGTACATGTACATCTGATTTGGCACACCTGGGGAATGATAAAGTCAAGTGGCATTTTCAAAGTTATTACCAGGTTTCACAGGCATGATGTGTGCAGTACACAGTGCACAGTTGCACAAGAATCTAGCAGGTGGAGATGGTCACAGGTCAATCGAAATTCATAGTTCTTTGTTGTGCCCCAGAGCAGTGAACTAAAATACGCAACATCAGTTATATGTAAATGAATACTTAAAGTCATGGAAATAGGGTAGTAAAATGAGATCCTAATTCTCTACTAAGTCAGTTGCAAAGCTCTGTACACCACACTTTAAAAGGGCAATGCACGCCAAAATTCTGTGGTTGCATATTACAAGGGTGTCCAGAGTCACAGCAGTTATTGTTCTGGCACATCTGCTATTTGACCCCTGAGTGGCAGCTGCCACCTATGACACCTGATGGCATTGGACACACCTGCAAGGCTGCAAAATGGAGGGTAAACTTCATATGCATAGTGTATACCAGCTGCCACAAATGCAGAGGAAGCATCACTAGTGGTAGGAGCAATGGGGGATCCTTCCCATACTAGGGGTGGTGAGTACACATGCTGGTCAACCCTGTTTTCTCAATTGAGGGAGGTCACAGCTTCAGCCAGTGCTGAGGGTAGATGCTTACCCAGGATGGAGACAGACAATGCAGCTGTGTCATTAGACTGTAACTCAGCTGTCTGTCTCATCATCATCATCATCATAAGCCCCAGAACAGGTGCCAACATATGCTTATCATGTCCAGCCTCTACAAGTGTACCAGGAACAGATCTTTGCCCTGTAAATATACAACACACTAGAGTGAGTATGACTTCCTGTGCCAAAACCATGACCCTCTGGCATGCATGCTAAGAATGTCCAAGCAGAATGTACCATATAACTTTATCCTATTTCTGCTGTCATCTCTACATGGCTGCATATCTGATGTTTGTAAAATACTGCTCAGTCAGAGTCTGTTGCCTACCTGCACCGCAGTGTGTAGTGCAACTGTAGAGAAGTCTGCTGTCATGGGTACTAACCTAGAGCATAATAATTCAAGACATGGAAGTGGGATAATCCAGAAAACAGTGTCCAGTTGTCCAGGTAAATTACAGAAAAATAGGATCTCCCAGTGGGGACACCAAAAACACCACTGGCTCTGTCAGCTGCTATGGAATGTGCCATTGGCTTTCTGTGGCACAGTATTTTGGTAACATCACACTGCTATAAAGTGCAGTTCCATCCCCCCACATCATTTGTGTTCTGAAGCACTGACTGAAGTTGGTCATGTAAAGGCTGGTCAGCCCTCCCAACAGGCATTGCACATGTTTAAATGCTTGAAGCAGGACATCATTTTCATCAGGATGAAATTCTCCAACTTATGCTGCCCACTTTATCCTCTTAACATGCTTACACCTGTGAACAAATAACATAGATTTATATACTCTCCTATTGGGACTGGTAGACTTATAGCTACAGACAAAGGGATAACATACCTAGATTGTGCTGTAATCATTCAGACTGCTGTGGGAGTATGCCATACAATAGCTCTAGGAAGTGACATGAGAATATATAATAGGAGGTTTCCATGTCAAGAGGTATGTTTAGGGTAAGGCAGACATCCCTGCTACTGACAGTCGACAGAGGTAATCCAGAGGGCTCGACTGAAGTCTGATAATCCCATCTGTGACTCACAAGGTGACAGGACTAACAAGAAACAGAGTATGAAGGATAAGTCAAAATAAAATCACTTTAGCTAGCAAATCTAGGAGACTCTCTCTCTCTCTCTGAAACCCTCTCTGTTAGAGTAAAATAGACACCTTGTTGAAGTTTCCAGTACTTTATTCAGTTAAGTAGGTAGATGGAGGAGGGTTCTTGTTCTAATGGTAGTTTATTCAGTTAAGTAAGTAAATGGATGAGTGTTCTTGTTCTAAGACAGCATACTACTTAGTCTAATCTTTAGAACAAGAACAGTATGCATGTTGTAGGTAGGAAGTGGACACTGCACAGCAACACTCAAAATGTTAGAGTAAGTATTTTTTTATGTTTCCTCTTTTATCCAGTTTTTGGATTGGGGCTGCTGTTTCTACTGGAAATTATTTTATCCTTTTTTTAGGTTTTCAGCTGTTGTTGCTACTGGAAGTTATTTTGTTTCCTTTCTTAGCTTTGGAGCTGTTGTTGCTACTGGATATTACTTGTCACAGACATCTTAGGATTTGCATGTGGCACTGTATGGCTCTTCCATACCAGATGGAGATGATGGTGGTGGCAATGCACATTATATGCCTTCTGCAATTAATATGGGCTTCACTGCACCATCTTATGGTGACTGCACATTACCTGATGTGTCCCCATGTGAATACCTGTGCCATATTCTGTTTACATATCTTAATGGGTGTGCAAGGGAGACGCACTGTCCCGCTGCCTGTCATGCATCAAATGGGAAATAGTTATGGAATTGTATCCATTGTTCTATCATCTTACCATACAATTATCATGGTTCACTGATGTGCCCTTTCACTTTGCAAGAGCAAAGTGTGATACAAATTGTGTTGTCTTCAGCAGGAGGCAGGAGAGGCTCGTGGCCAGACATGGTCAATTCTCTTTTCAAGTGCTAACATGTTTAATATATTCATTCAGATTATGACTACCTTCCAGTTTTGTCTCCAGACTGCAGTTCCAGATGAAAGATTTGTTCTGCGGATGCCTTTACTGCACTCCACCTCTCCTGAGGTTGTAGCTGAGATGGATGAGGGTGATGTGATATTATCTCATCAGACATCAGGAAATTCCAAATCATGCTACCACTCTTCATTTTCAGTAAATTTACTTTAGGTAGGGTGTTTTGTTTCACAGCTTCTGCCTTTTTGTGTTTCCCCTTTCTGTGTATTTTTCACCTGTTGATCTTGTAGGTGGGGTGATCCCAAAAGGATCCTTTTACAACCACCAGCTGCAATTGGTAGATAAGTAGGTTAATCTTTACAAATTGTGATGTCATAGAGGCCCATGTAATGAAGGTGCTGTGCGTAAACAAGTGGAGTGCTCAAGGTTAATCTAAAAGATTCTAAGTGTTATGTGTATGCAGATAGAGGGTATTTCATTGTTAGTGCATTGATGAAATATGCTTTTCCATGTAAAGTTCACTTATATCTAAGTAATCTGTGTGGTTTTGAGTGCCATTTGTGTCTGGGTATTCTGTGTAGTTTTGAGTGTCGCTTGTGTTGGGTACACTGTGGATTTTAGTACTTCTTGTATTTTGTGTGGTTCTGAGTGCTGCTTGTGTCTGGGTGTGTATGGTTATGTGTGCTTCATGTATTTGGGTATTCTGTGTGGTTCTGAGTGCTGCTTGTGTCTGGGTGTGTATGGTTATGAGTGCTTCATGTATTTGGGTATTCTGTGTGGTTCTGAGTGCTGCTTGTGTCTGGGTGTGTATGGTTATGAGTGCTTCATGTATTTGGGTATTCTGTGTGGTTCTGAGTGCTGCTTGTGTCTGGGTGTGTATGGTTATGAGTGCTTCATGTATTTGGGTATTCTGTGTGGTTCTGAGTGCTGCTTGTGTCTGGGTGTGTATGGTTATGAGTGCTTCATGTATTTGGGTATTCTGTGTGGTTCTGAGTGCTGCTTGTGTATGGTTATGAGTGCTTCATGTATTTGGGTATTCTGTGTGGTTCTGAGTGCTGCTTGTGTCTGGGTGTGTATGGTTATGAGTGCTTCATGTATTTGGGTATTCTGTGTGGTTCTGAGTGCTGCTTGTGTCTGGGTGTGTATGGTTATGTGTGCTTCATGTATTTGGGTATTCTGTGTGGTTTTGAGTGCTGCTTGTGTCTGGAAATTCTGTGTGGATTTAAGTATATGGTTCTAAATAGGGGTGGGTAGTCTGTGCAATCATCTAAATATTTTAAAGTTACACTGTTTGATCTCTTAGAAAAACATCATAAAATTACACTAAAATAAATTGCAGCACTGGAAAACTACACTGGAAAATAATCCAAAACTTTATTATGAATATACACCATAAAAGTCAGCAAAAAGAAGATTACAAACATATTTTACGTAAGTGGGTATACAACCAGTTTATTGAGAACTAATTAAATAACGTGGTCAGACGAGCTGTCCAAGTGGAAGACTGTTTATGGCCGCTAGTAGCTGTGAATGAAAAATGGCTTGCTTAATGCTAAAGAGGCCGATACTGCTATAGTATATAGTAATACATTTTTACTGGGCAGGGCTTTTACTACACACCCCTTCTTGTAGTTTTAAAATAAGAGCATGAGGATGATGTCCTCCAGATCAGATGCAAAAGAAAAAACGTGCTATTGTCTTTTACATAGTTATGCAGTTTTAAGGCTATTCACTTCTATGCTTATGCAGAATAGTTAAACTGGTGCACACCATCTACTAAATCAGTTTGCCATGAATAGTGTTCCTAAGTAGTATATAGGCTATAGTGAGAAACTGGGCTTAGGCCATATACAGTGGTACACAGATACTTCTTTAAATACAGATGAGTAATATGACAGCAAAACAATACAACTGTTATCTAAGTGGCTATAAATGTAAAAATACAGAAGAAGCAATACTTTGCACACAGGAGACACAATACATGAATAAGAGTAGAGATGTGGCACAGGAGTTAGTGTTGTCGCCTCACAGCAAGAGGTTCCCTGGTTTGATTCTTGGCTTGGGTGCCTTCTGTGTAGAGTCTGCATGTCCTCCTGTGTTTGTATGGGTTTTCTCCTGGTGCTTCAGTTTCCTCCCACATTTGTGTGTGTGTGTGTGTGTGTGTGTGCATGCAAGAGTATGGTGTGGAAGAACTACCATGGCAGGGCTTGCCCACCTGGTGGTTTAAACTTTGGCTGTAGATGATTGTCACTGTTGTAGTGACACCCCGACCCCGTGTGTAAAAATGGGAAAAGGGTGTCATGGATGCTGAAAAATAATTAAGAAAAATAATGGATTGATTTAAAGCTTTATTTTGACAGTATATCAACAAAATGCTATTACAATAAAAGCAAAAAAAAAACATCCTGTCTCTAACATAAAATATCAAGACAAGACAAAGAGGTAAGGTACTATAGTATCCATTGTATATTACTGAGAAATGCAATAGCTTGGGAAGGACTATACATTATTTGCCCTGTGAGCACATATTTCTATATTTTGAAGACATTCATTCATTTAGTATTTTATTAATTTATTATTTGTTGATTGAATTGGCCCTACTGGGAAGAACCCATTATCAGAGGAGAGCCAACAAAAGAAAGAAAAAACATCCATCAAAAGTAAACCCTGCATATAGCAGTTAGTAATATAAGTGTTGAAAACTGTACAACGTTAAATTAACAGTTTTACATAATGCGTACATAATAAAATTAACAAGAAGTAAGAGGAATTTTAGTGGCAAGATAAACACTTAAGTAAATGCTGTGTATAATTTTCTGATACAACATGTAAGATAGGTTGACGGCTTGTTAGAATTGCCTTTGTTTTAAAATGAAAATACATTCAACAAAGAGCCAAGAAATATGAATCGGAGATAAACATTCCATACACTCTGGCTGCCGAAGTTCCAGAATATAAAGTTCTTGAAACATATCTCCAAAAATAACCCTTCAGAAAGGAATTGCTAGCCACATCTTGAATAGAAATGCCAATGAACTGTAATTCTCTGCTAAATGTCATTGTTGAATATACTCTTTTTTTTTTTTTCTCCTAGTTTTTGTCTATGAGCTTTGTTTACTTTTACTGTAAAGTTTTTGTTTTTTTAATAGCTGTGTTTCACCAAAGGGGTTTGTTTCTAAACTTGAGATTATATTTGTGAACAACAGGAACATGAGATTTTATCAAAGAATCGAGATGGGAGTATAAACTGTTCATGTATGCAGCAGTACTAGCTTAATGGTCATTGAGAGGTTGGGGGCTGTTGAACCATCACAAGTGGTTCAAGTCATAATCATGCATAAGACAACTGGCCTTGGAGAATCCTCTAAAAATGGTTGGATTGGTCGTTGACCTCTACCAGGACCATATCATGAATAAAACAGTACACTGATCTGATCTGTCCGGTGAAGGTTTGACAATGGTTGGGACTAGACAAGGGGCTGTGTTAGTGAAGTCAGGCTTGAGTGTATTGTCATCTGTATTTGGGGAGTTTGTAAAGATAAATTCACAGAACCACTAAGCATATACTTTTGCAAGGGTATAGCTGGGTTGGTTTATAGAGGGGTAGTTAAAGTTCCCCAGAAATATGGTATTTAAGTTAGTAGAAAAGGGAGTCTCGTTTATGAAGTTATGTTTTGTGATATGGGGTGTGACTTGAGATCCTGTTTACAGATGCCTTTGCCATGGCTGATTAGTCTAGAAGTGATGGTGTTTTTGGTAAAGATAGACACGCCACCACCAAAGTTAATGATGTCTACACTTACAGGCCTGAATTAATGGAAGGTAGAACTGCTAGGTAAATAAGAAGTGCAGTCACTGCACTGAAACCAGCTTTCAATGACAACTTGAATACCAACAGTTTGCAGACTTAAGAAGGCCTTGAGGGATAGCATTTTCATATTAGCTGCTAAAACTGGGTATTGCTACAATGATATTTTCTAGACTTGAATCTGTATTTACTATTGCCTGAAAGGTAAATGAAGGTCCTGGTGAGAGAGGTACAACATCTCTGGTGAAGCAGACTGGCCTGTCTCCATCTTCCTCCAAGCTGACACACACATTAGGGCTCTTTCAGAAAGACACCAATAACCATACCAGTGACTAAGATCAATCATCCTTTACTAATATTGTGGCATCATTCTCAGAGATTGTGAGATACTGTTTCCAGCCTTAGAGCCATACTCAGAGCTAAACCATGTTCTTTTTCATATAGATTAAGGGGGTGCATCACAAGTCAATCACATCTGCATGAATAATGACTAGTTCTCATTCCACACTTGTGAAGGATCTTAAGCACTCTGGTGATGTAGTGATTTCTAGCACCTTAGAGGCAGCTGTCACCTTGTCTCATAAGTATAGCTGGCTCAAACAGTGCCCTGTGCCAGTACCCTGCAACCTCTGCTCTTCAAGTAAGTGAAGAGCAAAAGAAAAAGTACTTTACTGTATCCCATTTCTGTGCCCTACCCTCTGCCCATCCCCCATTGTATTAAAAAAAATATATATATATATATATATATATATATATATATATATATATATGTGTGTGTGTGTATTTTTTTCTCCATATAAATTGCAGCAAACTGCTTGCTACAAATGTAGCAAACAGTTGCTGCAGTTTATGTCCTCCTTGCATGCTACAGAGTTCAGGTTTTGGTTAAGAAAAATGATTTTTAATTAACTTTTAAACTTTAGCAAACTGCTAGTAATCAGTTGCTGCAGCTTAGATCACACTACAGTGCTCCAGTTTGACAGCAAATGCAATATCATTTTTTTAAAGCTGGAATTGCATTAGAGATCAGGATCGGCTGATCGTGCACCTGCAACACTTTGTGCCCAGAGCAGTTGCCCCTCTTGCCGCACCAAGATATGCTACTGCGTTGTTTTTGTTATAGGTAACTCCATAGTGTGACATATCAATGCACCACTTCAAGGCTGAACAAGCACATTACCGTGGTAAGTGGACAGTTCCTATAACCTAAAGGGTTAAGGAATGGGACAGGGTCAGCAGATATATATATGGAATAGACCATTTGTATATAATAATTGATGAAGGGTAGAAATATAACATCTCCGACTAATAAGTGTCAAAAATGTTAAGTAAACAAATGGGTGACGTTGATCCTTCCCTGCTGACATGTCATGCTATGGTGACCATTATGGACTTACTAATGTGTTTTTCCAATAGTAATAGGCCTTAATGCTTCCAGACATAGGCTATTAGAGTCCTCTATTGTCAACATTTGTCAGTATTATTACTTCATGCCTAACCCAAGAAATATGTGCTGTGCATTACTTGAAAAATAGTATTCTGCATGAAAATGTTAATTTAATTCGATAGATACAAGAGAAAAGCAGATATAGATTTATGCACACACCTTCACATACTGACAGTGTTTACTTCACAGTTAAAGTTGACTTTCATGACAAAGGTATTATTATTGATAGTTAAGTGTTCATAGTTTTCTGCTAACAAACTTAATGGTTTTGTGACCCGTTCTTCCTTTATGTTTGCTCATCATCTTATGTACTTTGCTGATGTTGAAGTATCTTCTGAGGCGTCAGACAATACTCTGTCTGTACCTGAGCAAAAAGTACATTTTTTTACTACGTATAATACATGGTGATTAAACTGGATGTGTCTAATTAACCTTAAATGCATAAGTTAACACTACTACCATTACACTGGAACTGAGTCACTTATGCTTTAGGGATAACAAGGAAGGAAAAAGGAGATTCATTACATTCAGCTGGAGACTTGACAGCTAGCTGAGTCTAGCTACTGTTTCTGTAAAAATCCATTATAATATTGAAGGTTATTCACAAAGGTCAGGAGTCAGATGTGTTCCTCAAGGCAGAAACAAGAGTTCTTCAACCCTCATGCAAGCTCACAGTGGCCTTATCCTGATTATAGCTGGGCTTATCTTCCAGTTACTTGTCTTATGAAGTGGTTGCATGGAAATCTGAGAGAGGGCATGGTAGAGAGGCCTACATAAAGCAGGTAAAGATGCAACTGAATGAGATTAGTAAAAATGAACAGTCGATAAAAGGACTAACGGTATTAAACTATAGATATCCTACTGTAAGCCAGTAAATGTCATTCCTTTAAAGTAAATTCTTGAATTGCTCTTGAAGTTAATCATATTGTAAGTCTCCATAATTTAGAAAGGAATTTTATTTTGAATCGTCTGCTCTCTGTGAAAATCGGGGACTTCTTTTATGACACACTTGCTACATTCCTTGTTGTTGTGTCTTTTGGCTTTTACCGGTTAGGGGTCGCCACAGCGGAACTCTGGTCCGCTAATGATTGGTAGTTGATTTTTACGTGCTGAGTTACCAGCCCTGATGCACAACCTTCAACGAAGGTACGCCCATTCACGTATGTCTCCACACAGAAGATGCTCTAGCTGAGAATCGAACCGGACAGCGTCTTACTGTGAGGTAACAATGCTACTGCAGCACCACCTACTGATCTTAAAAGATATTGTTATGCTAAACTGACAGGATTCAAATTCACATGCATCTAATAAATATGAATCATAAATGGTACCATAAGCTAAAATTAAATTGAATATGGAACACGTTCTATACAGATGAAGGATGATAGCTCCCTGAAAAAACACATTTATATGGATAAGCTGTCAAATGTATCTAATTCTGTGGCACTGCACACATTATGAGGAAGGACTTCAGATCTATTACTGCTCCCTACATACCACATCCCAAACTTTGGGAGCCTTTCTGCTTCCCATGAATGCATTTGCATCTTATGTCTTAGGTAGTGTGAAATAGCATTGGTATCATAAGCTTTAGTGTGAGAAGAACTCTGGATTACCTTAATTCTACAAGGAAGTATAGCTTTGGCTTTTATAATCTCTGCTTCTGTTGTGTGATTTTTCACAAAAAAAGTATACAGTTTGCTCCCTAATTCTCAGATAATGTCTCAGAAGAGGACATGTCCTTGCAAATGTCACCTTATTGCCAGTAGAATGAGCCATATATATTTGTGTTGATACCTGTGTGCACTACAAAACTGAAACTTCGCAGCAGAATACCAGTCTACCTTTGCTTAGAATGAAAGCACAAAATTACATTGTGAAGTGTAATGAGTGCTTTTCTATTTCCTCTGAGATTGCAGTTAGCCCCTTAAACAGGTGCATGCTGTAATTATCGGTAACCCAATAGGTATTTGTATACTTTATCTAACACACAGTAACCTTATACACCAGTCATTTATAATTGCCCAAAAGTATGATTATAGACAGTAGACCATGAGTTTGGTGTACCTGTTCAGTAAAAGTAAGATGTCATTATGGAAGAATACATCTGCATTGCTCCAGTATGATTATTTGCATATCCTGCTGTCATGTACATTACATTGTTAATATAATGATATGTACACCTGCCTTCCAAGCAGTTGATCGAGGTTCATTTCCTGCCCTGTGTGATAGTATTGGTAGTACAATAGTGAGCAGAGCTGCCTTCCAAGCAGTTGAACCCTATTTCGTTTCCTAGTTAAGGCAAGGGGACTGTACTTTTTTTTTTTAAGTCTGGAAATTAACATAAAGGATTAAAGCTATGGGCTCTTAAGCTTCTTTCTGTGGTACAGGATGTGATTCCGTTAGCCCTCACTTGCTTACTGTGTTACCCTGAGCAAGTCACTTAACCAGAGAGTTTTGGGGGGAGTTGGGCCAGACTCACCAATGGTCTCCTGAATTGCATAACTAGTAGCTACCAAATATGAACATGGCATTAATCACCACAAAAAAATCTAATGTTACAAAAGCTACACATTTCAAAATAGTGTCACTCAGCAAATTGCATAGCACTCATTAACATTCATTTCTGCTGGGGGACAAGCCCACCTGCACCCTCCTGATGTGGGAATAAGCACCCATACCCACAATCTCTATCTGTAGTCCAAGACAGCAAAGCATGGAGAAAAAGTGGAGGACAAATATGCTACTGAAATCTAAAACATGCAGCATCTTTTACACAACCAGAAGTGATGAACTGGTGTGGACTAGAGGATCTGAATTTTTTTCCCAGACACATTTCAGCACTCACTGAAATGCAGAGTGACAAACTGTTTTCTTTTCCTTCTGCATCTTGTTTATGAACTGTTAAGAAATACTGGATACAAATGCAGCATTTACATTTTGGTACAGCACCATACTCTTCGCATTTTAAGTCTAATAACTATATGTTTAATGTTGCATTGAGCTGTGTTTCCCTTTAGTCAGTTCTGTATTATTGTATAGAAGGAATTGAATCGGTATTCCTATTTTCCATTATTTTAGAGCACTATAACTGCAGGTTGTTGAAAAGATGACCTTGGGAAGTCCTAAATCTTTTCATCTGATAACTTGAATGCACTTGGTATAATCACCCATCTGCAACAAACCATGTCTAGTTTTCACTGGGTTTTCTGGTTCATTAATCCTAAGAATTAATAGCTGGAAAAAATATCAGCGGTACTTGTTGCAATGACCCAATGAATTAATCAGTCTTCAAGATTTCTAAATAGCATTTTAGGCTGTGTTTGCTTATTTAAGAGTCCCTTCCTGAAAGCTTGTAGTCAGGGCATATTTGGCTCCTAAGCGTGGGTTCACTGCATCAAAGGAGCACATTATCACCAGAATTAGCGAATGCTAGTGCGTATCATTGTTATCGCATCTGTTTTTCTCTGCACATATGCTTCAGCAAGCTAACTGTGATGTGGGAAGAAATTGTTTATGATTCATAAAAGTATTTAGAAATTCACTTAAAAACTCCAAGCTTCTGATACTCTGTGCTCTGCTGCTAAAGATGACATCAGCTCATTGCTTTTTTCAGTTATTTTGGCTCCTCCATTTTTTTCTGCATTTAGTTCAAGTAAACAGTTAAAAAAATAAATAAATAAAGAAAAAAAGCTAAGTTCCAGTATGGCTACATCACTACTACTGAAAATCAGCACTTAACTGAACAAGTTACACAGTGAAGGGCTACACTAACAACTAGCACAATAATGTGGAAATTTTAGTGGTACATTGGCAAACATGTCTAATGCCCTAAAATACCCCAAGCTCAACATTCTCAAAGTATGGAAATTCCAGTATCGTCTGCTTTGTATCATGGTTTTAATAGAAAATGTAGTGTGTGTGTATGTATGCTTGTGTGCAACCTTTATATCTAATTTGGACGTGTTATTACCAACTGATTTTGTATTTAACAGTTTTTTTTTTCCATTCATAGTTATTTGTAATGGTTTTACTGGATAACTAATGCAGTGTTTTTGAGCATGTGACTGATTGCTGCTTATTTAAAGACAAGAGATTTCTTGTCAGAAGTTTTATTCTTCAATAAAGAATAAAAGCACTAACTTTTTAATAAACGGTAGCATTATTTCAACTTCCATATAGTTTTTATTTTACAAATGTAACACTATAAAATGGCTGTGATGCATGAATGGGGCCTCTGAAATATCATTAGAAGTCTTGTACTTCCCTGTCCACATTTCATCATTTGGTAACCGACAGCAGGATCTCACTGCACCCACCTCTGACAGATAGTTCTAGTTACAATCATTGCATCCTGACAAACAGTGAAACTCAAAACCACCATGAAACATAACAGCCTTTTAAACCCCACACCTTTCAATAGCCAATGAAGTGTGAAGAGCTTACTTACACGACGTGACTACTGCAGAGAGACCAGGTGCTGGAAAAAGTCCTAGACTGATGTTCAAATATAAGAAGTCGTGGTGAGAGGTTAGGGTGTGGGGGTAGAGCCAAGGGTTTGTTGAGTGACACACAGTATGAACCTATGGAGAATAATGACAGATAATGCACTAGACAGTGCAGGCTGTTGACTCAGTGCTAACCATGGGATGTGTCTCCTTGGTACACCAGTAACAGGTTTAGAGCTCAGGAGCATAATAAATGGATAAGAAGTTGTATTTGTGGGAGGCGAAGGACTTTCCTGCCTTTCTTTAGATTTCTTGTCTGTTGTGAGCTAGGAAGACCTTTACTTGATTGGGGTGGGCAACACAGTTAGCCTGGATGTAGTAGTCTGATAGGAAGCTGTAAGCAATGGTAACAAAATGCTATAAAATGATGAGCCTTTACTTTGAAGTAAAGACAATGATAGACTCCATTCTGAAGAAAAGACTCGTTCAACATCTGAAAGTCTCTGATGTTTTGGATCTGGACAATACAAAGTCACCACAGGGACATCACGTAAGATAATTCTATTAGAAGAAAATAAAATAGCTATTGAATTTCCATGACTAGCATAGGCTTCTTGCCAAACCTTTTTATTTCATTGCATTTGATAGCTCAGCCATGAAAATTGTTTTAAAGAGTAACACGTCTCCCAACCGGCTGTAGTTATATTGTTACATTATTAATTATTAATATTCAAAAGTTATCATTCAGTTCAGTATAAGATGTTGAGCAAAGATACACAGGCTAATACATTCCTGTAAGTAGGGATTATGCAACTTAGGCATTTAGTAAATTTCTCTGCTAGCGGATTATTTATGAGGGTAAAGAGGCTTAACTCACACTCGTTTTTTGGGGGAGCTGCTTCCATCTAACTCTAAGCTGCTCAGCTCTGTTCTTAATTTAGTTGTCCCTCATGCCAACCCTCAAAGATGGGAACAGCTCAGCTGTCAACAGTTTGGGAAGAAGAAGGGGATAAGTGGAGTGGAGTAGCAGCTTGCAATATCACAAATGGTATCCTGTATACCAGGGCTTGGTCTTAGGCTATCCTTCTCTCCCTTGACATGGTGTCATTGTACAGAGAGGCTGGGTGGGCAATGAAGTGTGTCCATTAAGGACTGCCTGGGTCCTAGGTAGCACTGTTTCCTTGGCCATCTCACACTTCCAGCCTGGCAATAGCTCCAAGTCCTGGTCTCCATCAGGGCTTAACAAACTATCTGCCTTTACTACGATGGCCCCTCCTCCTCATGATGGGTATGCCCATCTTCCTGGCTACTCCATCAGTTGCCCAGGTTGCTAATTGAATCTGAGTCACCTGGGCCATAGTCAAGAGCTTCATTCCCCCATGCCACAGAAGTGGCAGCCACACTTATTTTTTTATAAGATTTCCAGTGAACTATTTCAAATGTTGAGTGACAGAAGCTATCTAAGAAGTATGCTATCAAATGCCTATGATAAAAATGGTAGGGAGGGTATATGCCTGTATAGTGATGTAAAGAATCCCAAAGTGAGTTAGGGGGTGGCAAGGATCAGCATGTTGTATTTTGTTACAAAAGGTCTCCCTTTCTTATATAAGGTAGTGAGATCTTGGCAATTGTTAGTAGCAGGTACAACATTGACTAGCTTTCTTCTTGAGGGACTTGACTTCTCCTGCAGGAATGCAAAAAAACTCTACCTGATTATTTGGCTTACAGGTAAAATTAAACAAAGGTATTACCAAACAGGAAGGGTATGTTTTCCTGTGTGGGATACTCCACTTCTGAATATATGTGAGTGAAGGTATTTTTCAGTTCAATTGTAATAAGTTTTATTTGCATGAATAAAATAAATAGTTTGATTACATTGTAGCTGGGTCTGTTTACATCTTTAGATGTTCCTGTGTCCCAACAGGTTGACTACAGTGTTGCTTAGGTTGTTTATGCCCTCAAATCTTACTCTCTTCCTACTATGGTTTTTATCTATCTTACTTATATCTGATTCTGTTTATCCCAACACTCTCAGTATTCTCTTCCAATTTACTTCTTTCTTACCCTCCTCACTGACTTTCTCTTCTCTCCCCCTACTTACTTACCTAACTCTCCGATTTTCATATTTCCCCTACCTTACCACCCATCAAACCTTATATATAATCTCCAATTCTATAATCTGCTCCATCTCCTAAGTAACTCTCTACCAACAGGATTTCTTCCTTGCTCACTGTTTAACATTTACTGCTCAAATCTATTCCTTGAACCTCTGGTTTATTCCAAAATCACTGTAAACTAGATGTGCGTTTGTGTCTTTTGGCTTTTCCCAGTTAGGGGTTGCCACAGTGGAACACCGGTCCGCTAATGATTGGCAGTTGATTTTTATGTACCGGTTTGCCAGGCATGATACACAACCTTCAACGAAGGTATGCCCATTCACGCATGTCTCCACACAGAAGACGCTGTAGCTGAGAATCGAACCGGACAGCGTCTTACTGTGAGGCAACAACGCTACCGCAGCACAACCACCGCGGGTCTGTATAATGTTTATTATTGTTGTAAGATCTCTGTATATTAATGTTTTCTACTGTTGTATTTCTCTAGCCATTCCGATCTGTGATAAAATTGTGTTATTTCTGCTTAGAGTATTTATGTATGCTACTATAGTTCCTACTAGTTTCTGTAATGAAATAACTTGTACTGAAGAGCTTTTCTCCCCGGGCCTCCTCTGCAAAAGGGCTTTTGCTCAGTCGGACTATCCCATTTGTCAAATAAATAAATAAGTAAATGTTTCTGTGTTCCAAATGTTTTAATTACAATATTGCTGTGGCTGTTTGCACCCTTAAATATTCTTGTGTAGCAATAGTTTGATTACAGTATAGCTGAGACTGCTTTTGCCCTTAAATATTCCTGTCCCAGTAGTTTAAATACAGTGTTGTTGGGACTGTTTGTGCCCTTAAATGTTTATGTATTACAGCAGTTTAACTACACTGTAGTTGGGGCTGTCTGTGCCTTCCTTGCCTTTAAATGTTTGTGTGTCCCTTCAACATGGTAAATCAAAAAGATGACTAACAAGTTACAGTTTAGGATTTTGGAGCATGAAAGGCATATTAAGAATAGACAAATGAAACATGTAGTTGTTAAGGGTTATAATGACTGACATGGTTTTGATTTTGCACAGCTTCAGTGTTTGTTTTTTAGGCTTCATCAGGTTTGGAACAGGCATGCTTTAAAAACTGATTTGACAAAAAGAGATGCATTTAAGTGTTAAATTTATTGCAGTTAGCCCCTATGAAATGAATGCTGTTTTTTTTTTTTTACTAAAACATATTAAAATGATCTTCTGTTGATGCCTCTAATTTGTAAGATTTTGTATTAATATCTGTGGTTTTCTTTTTGAAGTAATGTCAAAACATGGGTGTGTTGTAAATTATTAATTTTGAATGTTAATGATTACAGAAATGAGAATATAAAATGGAAAGCTTTAGGCTGCGATTTACTCCTGAGGGTTGTTTTTGAGGCTAAGGTGCCAAGTGTGAGCAAAACATTCTGCAAGAAGTCTGCTATATGTATAAGTTTGACATGTACATCTCTTTTGTTTTGCAGTTTTGTTGTTTTAAGCTGAAACATCACATTATCTCTGGGACACACAATTTATCGATTACCTGACTAAACCAATGCAGTTTGTTTAAGCTTTAGTCGTGCTCAAAATAAAGTCAAACATCTGTAATGAAAAATTTCACTGGAAGAGAAAAAAGTCCAATAGCAAAACATAGCTTACATCTGCCATTTTATGAACCAAATAAGACAGGCACAGACATTAAACATCCATGTTAAAGAATGATTGCCATGCAGAAGATCCACATGGCAGTCAGTTATTTCATACCAGTTTCACCCACCAAGGTCTTCTTTGGTGAACATTGTGACACTTCAATTCACATTGGATAACACATGTAAGATAAATCAGATGGAGTTCATTGTTAGGGTGACAAAAATTCATGGGCTGGACTGTAGATGTGACTTATCTAGATAACTAACATGGTGCCACAAAAGATTAAAACAAACACTGGCCAAAGAAGCACAAGGTGTAACCTGTGTGAAAAGTTGGCTATATTGAATACCATTTCACCTCTGCTCTGCATAGCTGGCAATTATAATTTTGCCAGAGTAGGCCTCAAACATGCCATCCCAGCTGCATATGCTTGGTGGTCACCTGACACCTGAAGTTGACTGTAGACCCACTACTCCAACATTGCAGTGTTAACACAAGTACTTTGTCACGTCAGCCCTGTCATTAATGGTTTAATACACTTACATGCTAAATTCCCTTTTTTCATGCAGCATTAATGATAATATCTCAATGATCTATTACATTACCAGGGACTGAACGTACACCCACCAAAGGTATGCATAGCACTGCTAATTACATTATATTAAATCTCCTTAGCATTGCTTCCTTCACATGCCTTGCTACTTTAATTTTATACAGACTTATTCTTCTTGTTATGGAATGGGTATCTTTACTGCAACACATGCAGGACCATTTAAGAGAAAAGTAGCTCAAACTAAATAAAGTTGGTGCTGAGAGAGAATTCCTATAAAGCTGACCATCTTTGTTTTCAACCCCTTTAATAGTCTCAAAAGTAACTGAAGAACCACTTCATCCTAACCCTATAAACATTGTTGGCCTCTTGTTTAGTTATCTATGAATGCACTGCAGTACACCAGATCACAGCCATAATTTAAGGCTACAAACAAAAGAAAGGCAGGACACTGCTGTATGAATATAAACCAGTCTGAAGAAGGGTTTATCCCGAAAGCGCTAACCTGTGAATCTTTTTGGTGGATTAAAGTATTCATACAGCAGTGTCCTGCCTTTCTTTTGTTTGCAGTCTTTATTCCTTTTATTTTGTTTTTGTTGTATAATTTAAGGCTAGTACTGCTGCAGTGATGCAAAAAGCTGCGGTAGTGGTGCTGCGGTAGCATTGTCGCCTCACAGTAAGACGTTGTCCTGTTCGATTCTCAGCTAAAGCATCTTCTGTCTGGAGACATGCGTGAATGGGCGTACCTTCGTTGAAGGTTGTGCATCAGGCCTGGCAAGTCGGTACGTAAAAATCTACTGCCAATCATTAGCAGACCGGAGTTCCGCTATGGCGACCCCTAACTGGGAAAAGCCGAAAGATACAACAACTGCTGCAGTGATGTACCTTTATCCAGGAGGACAGCATCCAGTCAGAAATTATGTGCAACAGCCTAGAAGGTAAAGTCTAATTAAGAACTAGAGCAGCAAGCCGTGGATACCACTTTACGTGGTTGTAGAGGACCAGAACCAGTGACAAAAATGGGTCAGTGGAATGGAAAAAGGCAAGGCGAGAATAGAAAAGGGAATCTGAAATAATCTTGGTAGAAGCATTTGAATTGTACATTAGGCAATTGGGTTACCTAACACATTCTACATACAGATCTTAAAATAAGACCTAATTGCACATTTAGCCAGGAAGAGAATACATCTCTTACCATTTCTCTTGTCCAGATTCTGTTAAGCTTTTGGTAATATCATGCCATTAGAAGCTTATTCTGGGTCCTCTATCAGATGACAGATGAAAGAGCTAAGATTTCCTATAATCTGGCTACCAGAAGCATATAAGATCTACCGTCAAGTGTTTGCTGAATTGAAGTATGCTGTGCTCACAGTAACTTTACCTTTGGTAATCCCAGTTTTCCTCAGTGTTCCTCTGTCTCTCTCTATTAGAGTTCCATCTGGGTTTGCAGATGTCTGCATGTGATGATTCATAGACTAGTACTAGGCTGACTGTCCTTGTGGCTCATTTTAAGCCTAGCCAATTGCACCATGTGAGAATCAAACTATGCGCCTTGTGTCTTTAAGGTAAATACCTTAACCATTATGCCAACCTACCACCATGATGTGCCTTTCTGTTTCTGAAGTTGATGTTTGAGGCTAATGGTTGTAGGATAGTACAAGTGTTTTGAAGTGTAGTAGCAGCAGTTTCTTTGGATTATGATGAAATGTTGTACACAGGGTGCAAGACTACAAGCCCAATTCAGAAATGCTACCACAAGGTATGCACTTTGTGGTAACGATTTCATATTCAGTGACAGCCATACCATGGTGCTGCAACATGGAGACATGCAGCACCATGATGGGCTGCCTCTACCTCCATGCTAACTGCTAATGAGGCATTCTGGGGGAAAAGCATATGCTAATTAACCAGATACTCTCCCTCGGAACTGCCTGTAGGAAGGCATTTACACAGCTATGCAACCTAATGCTCATGGTAATGAACATGACCGACACACAGTGTTCATCCATCATGGTAGAGGTAAGAGCTGAGGAATTTAGTTATCAGGTAGTGTTAAGCAGTATGTAAATATGTGTATGTGACGGCCTGCGTGTGTGAGTGTACATGTGTGTGTGTGTGTTTGTCTGCAGTGGATGTCGGAGAAGAGACATTAGTGAGAGGGTATGTTGTATGTGTGTATTTGTGTAATACTGTATATCTATATCTATCTATATGTATAATTAATATATATATATATATATATATATATATATATATATATATATATATATATATATATTTATATGTCTGGGTGCAGATGGGGTGCCTGTCATAGTACCGCACAACACCTAGAAACCAGGATAACTCTAGTAACCTACTTTGACTGCACACTGGGTTAGCAGGGGGCATACTAGACACCAGGGAATAACTTTTGGAAATTGTGTTTTGATGACACTTGAACACGTGAGTTGTTTTGAAGATACCAGGAGTAACTCTTTGTTATCTATTAATTTAGTGACACTTAAACTTTAACCTTGGAGGTGAAGGAACCAGTAGCCACTAGGGACAAATCTAAAAGTGTGGGTATGGGAAGAATTAGACACCACGGATACTTTAATTAAAACATTTTACTTACCATGTCAGTACATGGTTCAGATGCAGCCATAAGCCTGTCTTTTGAATCTTTATTTTAATGCCTGTACAGTGATCAGCCACAATAAATAAGAGAAGGTAAAGGATATTCCCCTGACTGCGCCCAGATGATCTGGGTTTGATTAACATTCCTAGTGCTAGAGGAGACAACTAAGGGTGAGAGAAGAATAAGAAGCTGAGCCCACTGTTGCCCCAGGTTGGGAGGGTACGGCTGAGCCCACTCTCTTACCCCAGGTTGGAAGGGGATGGCTAAGCCCACTCTCTTGCCCCAGGTTGGCAGGGGACGGGCATATGCTTAGTATTGTGTTCTCCACTGAGAGCCTTTGAGAACGGAGAGCCAAAGGATGTGTTTACCTAAATGGGGATAGAGAATCTCATGGCTTGTGTCAGTTATGGAAGAGAGTAACAGTCTCTTGCAATGCCCCAGACATGATAATGGGCATATCCAGGGAGAAATGGTAATGCATACATATTTATAAAAAATTCTGATCTCCATGCAGATGATGGTACTACACTTAGGTTGCTCAAGCCTTGTTCTTCACCCCAGGGGAATAAATGGGTAAGTAGTGTATAGGCTTGAAAGGGTACTTGTCGAATGTCCAAGAACAGTAACAGCCACCTTTGGAGCAGCAGAAATGGAAGTGGTAATAGGGCAGTGCATAGTTTTCCTAAGGGTATGCTATATTTTGGGAATGCAACTCCACCCCTCTGTCAAAATACCTTAAAAGTGAAACAGGGTGCTTTCGAGTTTGATTTTATTTTTTATTTCTTTTTATTTGAGAATCATACTTAATTTTTCAAAGTATTTGGACTTAGAGGATCAGGTCTCTTACTTTCAGTAGAATACTCAGTTGATGATTACAGGGAAAACTAGAGCCAAAGCAGAAAAGTGTAATTTTCCTCTCTTTTTATCTGCTCTAAATTTTTTATCTAAGATCTCACATTGTTATATGCAACGGTAGGATATTTTGGGATTAAATAAGTAAGCCAGTAGTATTTTGAATACTTTTTTTTATATTTGTTTTACTTCTATATGTAGACTTTTAGTATTACTCATGTGACATATGGAAAAAGATCTGTGATAGTAAGGCACATTTATTTGGTTAACCATGCTAAGTAAATAAAAACATCTTTCACTCGGTGTCTACATGTCACGTAACTTAAGGCAAGTTATTTAACCTGCCAAGGTTCCTAAACTTGCCTCTGAAAAGAGGATCCTGTACTGATTGGGTCTTAACTTGTGAAGAAGTATGGGTAAGCTTAAGTGTAGACTTAATGAATGGAAAAATGTAATACATTTAGTAGACTGCACAGATTCCTGAGTGTAACAGCAGTGACAGTGCAAAAATAAAAGTCATTTCTCACCCTCGTTAGCAGAATTCAGAGAATTGGTTATGAATGTTTAACCTACAAGACTTTCCTGAAAATGTTCTGACTTGTTTTCTGAGTTGACAAAAGAAAACAGTGTCCTGTTGCTGGTAAGAAATTAAATGTCCTGAGATCTTACTGCAGAAGTAAGATACAAGCAACAAATTAGTTTAATGGATATTCAACACAATAGTGCATGAACTCACAAAAATAAAGATGCATACATTTTAATAGAACTGCCTAAAATAAAACAAAGGGTATGTGAGGGAATCACTTAAAGCAATGAACTGGGTCTTAGTTAAGAAATGAAAACATTCACAATCAAATGATGTATTTTGGCTTATATGGTAACAGAGAAGATTTTCCCAAATCTGTAATACTTTCTGTAAGCTGTCAGTAAGGAAATAATATCTCCTTGTGAGTAACTGGTACAATAAACCACATGGTAATGGAATGATTAGTAATTATATGTCATGAAACTGCTAGGATGGATATTGCTGAAAATGGATCCACGTTACATGATTTGATTAGGAAATTAGCATCTATCCCCAGAAGGCTCTTCTCAGTTTTGTCATCTCCTGGTAAGGTCTGCTACGAAACATTAAAGCAAAGACTAAACAAAGATATTTCCTCTAACAAATCAGATTCCAAACAGTTTCAGCATCCTTCCCTGCAACTTTGAACCGACACTAGTAGCATTTATGTTTTATTTTCTCACATATTCTTCTGTTCTTTGGCATAATGGTCTTAACAAGAAGAGCAAATCAAAGCTCAGTTTTATTACATTTCGAGAGATGGCAGAAATACACTTGTCACGTACTTGAGGGAGTGTCACTTTTCACCTGTCAGCTGTCATGGAAACTGAGAGGTTAAGTTCCTGCAACTAAGAAATTGTTATTGTTTATAAATGCAGCTAATTTAAGAACTTTTTTTTTGTTCTAAATTATGCAAGTCAGTTTTTACTGATGGGGGTGTTATAGCTGTTACACATGTCTGTACTATATTTTATTCTCCTTTTTATTTTATGTAATCCATCAATATCCTTACAATTTGCACGAGCCTCATGAGGTCTGAAATGCTAGTTAGATGTATTTGCACTTGACAATGAGTTTTAAATGACCAACCCTGATTAGAAATGAAAGAGTATACCTTTTGCCATAATGCTTTTGCATAAGTCTAAGTGTAAGTATTACTTCATAATAATACTAATCACTTAAAATAATTTTGTAATTTGGAGCAAACCTAAACCATTGGCTTAATTAGTTGCCTTTGTAAACAGTAAGAATTTCTTGTTAGCTGCAGAAATTCCTACCTCACTTAGCCCATCTGCCAAAGGTGTCAAGTTTCCTGTCACTCATGCCTGAGCTCCCATTCCTCTTAAACTGTCAACACACACTTCCATGACTGTCTTGTCTGTGTTCCACCAGGTAACAACATCCCTACCCTAGAAGCCTTCCTACAATGGACAAGTCAAAACCTGCCCCAGGAAACTATTGTCTTTGGCGACTTTAATATAGATTGGAACACATGTTCAGCTATTAAACCCACAAATCATATCAACCTCTACAGTTTCTCACAAGTCATCCAATCAAGCACTAGACTAGGAAATGCAAAAATCAAACAGAGTCTCCTAGATTGGATCTTAATAAATAAGACCAACACCTCTTACCAAGCAGGCGTCCTCCCGGACTCCCTTAGTGACCATCAACTCACCTTCCTACTAAAACTCAAAACCCTACCCTACCCGTGTGTTACAATATTACAAACAACCCATAACAAAAAAAACTTTGACCCCAACAAATTCAAACTCGAGCTAAAGCACCATAATTGGAACGTACTAAAAGTACTACCAATAGAAGAAGCTGTAACCAATTTCAATAACACTTTCCTACAAATCCTAAATGCCCACGCTCTAGCCTGGACTACTAAGCTCAAAATGAAAACAACTCCTTGGCTTACCAGAGAGGCTAAAAATAGAATATCAGAAAGGAACAAAGCCTTGTATCACTGGAGAATAGAATATCAGAAAGGAACAAAGCCTTGTATCACTGGAGAGCCATAAAAACCCCAGAAGCTAACAACAATTCCAAAAACTTAGAAATGAGACAAAAAAAGCAGATGTTCTTCGTGTTTCACTGTTGCAGTCATTATATTTGGGTAATCCTGCTGGCAGGTTGCCCTCAGTCGGCCTGAATTCCAAAGTCCTGGGTCCTGCGTTGGCTGCTGTCACCCCTTCCCTGACGTCAGGAGTATAAAAGATGTGGCCGATGCCATTTTCTTTAGTCTTTCTTACCGCGTGGTGCCCAAAGCAGAAGCAGTTCGCAAGTGCCATTAGGCCAACTCTTGAGATTTTCGTGTTCGAATTTCAGATCCAAAGTCTTCAATAAAGCTAAGTACCCGTTGGGGAAACTTTTTTCTTGCTCCAGACTGATGTCAGAAAAAGTTAATAATTGTATTTCTTGTGGAAAGCAAATACCTCATAATGACTTTCATTCTTACTGTATTCTTTGCCTAGGCCCTGATCACGATGTTGCTGGTTGTCAGTTTTGTGCTAGATTTAACCAACGTACTATTAAGCGTCGGTATAATTTTGCTATAAACTATTTTGGACACCGGTTTAATTATCCAGAAATGTCATCGGATAGCCATCCGACTACCAGAGTTCACAAAAAACACAAAGAAAAGGAGAGAGATAGACAACCGAGGCCCCAAACTGACGACAAAGCTTCTCCTAAGCCAGTCGCCGGTTCTCAGTGAGGCGCATTCGCAGCCCCTGACACCTACTACTTTAGAGTTGCAGGCCACTACCGACTCCCACGTGGAGTCAGCCATGCCACTGGAAACTCAAGGTATTGGAGCCTCGGATACCATTCCTTCAGATGGGTCCGGAGCCGCTGAACAGGCACCGGCTTCTGAGGGTGTATTCAGACCTAAGCATCTTTACATTAAACCATCCTCAGCTTCAAAGGCAAAGAATAAAACACCTTCTAAAGCAAAGAAACAAACTCGAGCCACGTGCACAGGCCTCTATGCCCAAAAAACATGTTCAAAATGGCCGAAGACTTAATTACCTTGATCAGGGGTTCCCATCCCCCTCCTGATAAGAGGCCTAGGTAAGAGACTGACTATGAATCTTCAGATCAGGTTTCTATTTCTTCTGATTCCTCTTCTGATCAGGAATATTCTCATCCCCCCCCATGAAGATTCTGATGCTGAATAATCTATACCTTCAGCTTCTCCTCCATAGGACTATTCATTTGGGGAAACCTTGCATACCATGAGGGAACATTTCCACTGGGAGAGCCAAGATTTTTCAGAATCTAAAAAGAGGCTCAGGGATTTCCTTGTACTACCTCAACACAGGCCACTAGCCATTCCACCTGTGTTAGATATTGTAGATGGTGTGTGTTTTTGAAGTCTAGTCTTACCCCTGACTCTCTACCTCCAGCTCCTGTTAAGCCTGACAGATATTACAGGGTTCCTGACTCTCATAAATTTCTTTTAAAAAACCCTGCTGCAGACCCAGAAACTATTTCACAGGGTCCCAAAGGAGTTAAGGCTTCTGCTGCAAAAAAACCCCGACCCCCTCTGACAAAGATTCTAGGGCACTGGATAGATGGGGAAAAAAGGTTTACACATCTGCTACCTTGGCTATAAGGGCCTTAAACTGTCAGTTTCATATGCTCAAATATCAGCAACATGTCATGGCATTGCTTAAACAGAAAATGTTATTAAACTCTGAATGTGCAGAAAACAAGGAAATGCAGGATTTATTGCATGCAGCTGAACAAGTTGGAAAGCATACTTTGCAATGTGGTTTTGATTCTTTGGAGGCCTCCTGCAGGGCCACAGTTACGGGTTCTGTAATTAGGAGGCATGCTTGGTTAAAGGAACAAAATCTGCCTGATCATGTCAAAGTTAAATTATTAGATGCATCTTTACAGCATGATACTTTGTTTGGTGTTAAGGCAGAGGAGGTGTTAAAGAAAATGGAGGGCAAATCTAAATCTATGCAAACTGTCAAAGATTTTTTACAAATACAGCCACCTAGGTTTAGTAGACACTGGTTTACAAAGAATTGGTCCTTTTCTGTGTCAGACAGACTTCAAAGTGGCAGATCCAGATGCCCTAGAGGCAGATCCCAGGTGCAAGGTTCCTACAGGTCAAAGCAATGGGATGCTTCTACCTCCAAAGTTGGAGAAGACAAATCACAACCATACAGGAAACAGTCCCAATGACTTCCCCCTGCCTGCACCAAGCACTTATCTCCTGGCAGCACCCATAGGGGGGAAATTAGCACTTTTTTCTCAAAATTGGCACATTATAATCCAGGACAAATGGGTTCTAAATATCGTGTCACAAGGGTACAAGTTCCATTTTCATACCCCCCAAAGGCAAACGGCTGGCCAGATCTGCCAAAAAATCAATGGGCAGAGGCACAAAAACAAGTCTCATCCCTCATGGACATGGGGGCCATTCAACAAGTACCAGAGCAAGAGCAGGGACAAGGATTTTACTCGACTGTTTCTGGTACCCAGAAAGGACAAGACCTGGAGACCAATACTGGACCTATCTATTCTGAACACTTTCCTGGATATACCAAAATTCAAGATGATGACTTTGCAGCAGCTTCTGCCCATGCTGGGCAAGAAAGCTTGGCTGGTGACTATAGACCTAAAAGAGGCATACCTGCATGTCCCAATCAGACAGTTATGCAGAAGATACCTCAGAATCAAGGCTGGCTCAGTCCACTACCAATTCTCTGCACTGCCCTTTGGCTTATCTACTGCGCCCAGGGTCTTTACAAAGTGCCTGGCACCAGTAATTGCATTCTGCAGACAAAGAGGAATACAAATATATCCTTACTTGGATGACTGTCTAATTCAAGCAGAGAACAAGGACATTCTTCTACAGCATCTGGCATTTGTGAAAAGACTTCTAACATGCCTAGGGTACACAGTCAACGAAAAGAAATCAAAACTAGTACCCTCTCAAGAGATAATATTCCTGGGTGCAAGCTTAAATACAACTTCCCAGATGGCTTATCTCATGCCAGACAAACAAAGGCAACTGACTACCTATTTCAAAATGTTGGCAACAAGGGCCCAGTTATCTGCAAGAAAAATTCTGCAGGCTTTGGGCTTCATGACATCCTGCATCCTACTAATTCCATATGCATGACTGCATATGAGGAAACTTCAATAGTACCTAAAAAGTGTTTGGACTCAACATTGCCACAGCCTGGAAACAATGGTTACTCTCATTCCCTGCCTACAACAGGAGTTTTGATGGTGGGCAAAGGCTTATCACCAAAACAAGGGACAGCCATTCGCATTACCCCCAGCCAGGCAGACACTAACAACGGATGCATCAGATTATGCCTGGGGGGCCCACATGGCAGGAAGATGCATTCAGGGGAAATGGTCCTCAACCCAAATGCATCTACATATCAATCAAAAAGAGATGCTAGCTGTTCAGAATGCCCTGACAGCCTTCAAGGACCTACTTCATCCGGGACAACTACTGATAAAGACAGACAACACCACGGTCATGTGGTATATAAACAAGCAGGGGGCACACATTCTTACCCCCTTTGCAGACTAGCCATGACTTTGTGGGACACAGCATTAACTTACCAAGTACATCTGCAGGCACAATTCCTGCCAGGAAGGAAAAATACTCTGGCAGACAAACTAAGCAGAAACCTCATGGATCCCCACGAGTGGCAGCTGGATCCACAAGTCTTCAGCATGATAACAAGGAAATGGGGATGCCTGGACATAGATCTATTTGCCTCCCCTCACAACTACCAACTAAAAAGATTTTGCACAAGGACTTATCACAGACAAGCATGGAAAGTGGACGCCCTATCTTTCAGCTGGAAAAACCTATCAGTATATGCCTTCCCTCACTGCCTCTCCTCCCCAAGGTACTCCTAAAGGTCAGACAGGAGAAGCCAAAAATGATACTAATCACCCCAGACTGGTCCCACCAGTACTGGTTCCCAATCCTAAAGAACTTGTCTCAATGCCCAGCTTGGACCTTACCTCAAATACCTCATCTACTGTCCCAACAAAACAATCAGATCCTGCACAGTCAACTCAGGACTTTAAACCTGGCAGCATGGCGGATAATGTAGTCATACAAAACACACCTTTCAGTAAAGCTGTGATGGATGTCATCTTGGAGGCCAGAAGGCCTAGTACTAGAAAATCTTATGCTGAAAAATGGAAGAGATTCTGTGCTTGGAACCAGACACAATGAACTGATACTGCTGTGACAAATATTCCTCAGATTTTGCAATACTTAACTGAGATGCTGGACAAAGGCCTAACTTTTTCATCTATTAAAATTCATGCCTCTGCCATTTTGGCTCATTACAATACAGAGCCACCAATCTTTTCTCATCCCTTATTAAAACAGTACCTCAGAGGAGCCAAAAATTTAAGGCCTCCAAGGAGATCACCAATGCCTGCATGGGACCTCAACTATGTCTTGGAAAAACTCACCCTGCCTCCTTTTGAGCCAGCTGCTACTGCTGATATAAAGTTTTTATCTTGGAAAACAGCTCTGCTCCTAGCAATAACTTCTGCAAGATGAGTTTCAGAGCTACATGGCTGTGGAACCTTTTATCATTTTTTATCCAGACAGGGTCTCTCTGAGGACAAACCCAACATTTATGCCTAAGGTGGTGTCCAGTGTGGCTCTTAACCAAACTATTCATCTGCCAACTTTTTATCCAAATTCACAGAACAAGGGGGAGAAAATTCTGCATTCTTTGGACATACACAGACAGCTTAGATTCTACTTGGACAGAACCAAAGTTTTCAGAAAGACAGAGCAATTACTAGTGGCATATGCTGCAGGATCACAAGGAAAGGCTATATCAAAGCTATTTCAAAGTGGATAGGCCACTGCATTCATTTCTGCTACTTACACCATGGCAAGCCAGTGCCTAAGGGCAATAGACCACATTCAACCAGAGCTGCAGCCACTTCAGCAGCTTTTCTCAGGGGAGTACCAACCAAGGACATGTTAGAGGCTGCTACCTGGAGTTCAGTGCACACCTTTACTAAGCACTATCATCTGCCACTCTACTCTAAATCCTGGGCAGGCTTTGCCACTGCAGTTCTGCAGGGCCTCATAGCCGCTCCTAATGCTGTTTAGCTCCAGCCTCCCAACCATAGCTTTGGGACTCAACCCAAATGTAATGACTGCAACAGTGAAACACGAAGAACATAGTACAGTTGTGTACACTTACCATAAATGTAGATGTTCGAGTGTATTCACTATTGCAATCCAGGTTACCCACCCACCATCCCCCTTTCTTCTGATGGAACCTATCTTTCCTTCTCTGATTTATACAACCTATGTGGTGTATTTTCTGGTAGATGAAGGTAAAGTTTATATTGGTGCATGTATTTATATATATATAAATTTTGGCTACCCTTTTAGGGTGCACCTGACATCTGAGGCAAGAAAAACTAAAGAAAATGGCGTCGGACACATCTTTTATACCCCTGACGACCTGACATCAGGGAAGGGGCAACAGCAGTTGACGCAGGACCCAGGACTTTGTAATACAGGCTGACTGAGGGCAACCTGCCAGCAGGATTACCCAAATGTAATGACTGCAACAGTGAATACACTCGAACATCTACATTTATGGTAAGTGTACACAACTGTACTTTCTAGATAAAAAGAATGATTTCCTATAACTACAAAACAAGCATCAAAACAACCCCAAGAAATTCTAGGTAGGAATAAATAAACTACTCCACCCTGGCAGGCTCTCTACCCCACCTCCAACCTCCACTAGTGAAATCACAAATATACCAGACATATTTAACAAATACTTCATAGAAACTATTTCTAATCTTTTTCAAAAACAGCCCACATTCATCACCACTAATTACCCAGAACCTGTAGAGAGACCCAAAACAACCTTCCAGTTTCAACCCATCCCTACCAACTTTGTCAAAATGTTGCTATCCAAACTTAAACCTACTACACTAGCAGCTAATGGGATACCTGCTGAATACCTTCAGTCGGCTGCCAGTGAACTTGCCTTTCCTATATCCATCCTTCTAAACAGATCTAGCTCAGAAACCTCAATGCCACCCATCTGGAAGACCTCCTTTATTATCCCCATCTATAAAGGCAGTACCCCCACCGACCTCACCAACTATCGTCCCATAGCCATCTTGCCGCCACTAGCTAAAATACTTGAGAAATGTATACATCACCAACTTATGCCATACCTGCTAAACAACCAACTTCTCTCTCCTACCCAACATGGATTTAGGCCTTCTCATAGCACAACCACCATCCTACTCTCTTTCACAAACCTCATCAACCAAAACAAACACACAGGTAATCTAACTTCTGCCATATTCCTGGACCTATCAAAGGCCTTTGATATGGTCAACCATCTTAAACTAGTACAAGCTCTTACTGACCTTGGCCTTAGTAACCAAGCATTAGCTTGGTTTCAGAACTATCTACAAGGAAGACAACAACCTATCCACACTGCTACACATCACCACAGGAGTCCCACAAGGTTCCATTTTAGGTTACCTCCTATTCTCCATTTTCACCAATAACATCCACAGCATCTGTCAAGATGCAACAGTTATACAATACGCTGATGACTCAACACTTGTCTGTTCAGCCAGTGATCCTCAGAAACTCCTCTCTATAACCCAGAAAGCCTTCCATACCACTAAAAACTGGTTTCTTAACAAAAACCTAATACTAAATCCCAACAAAAAATGAACTGTTTACACCTAACAGATCTACCACAATACTCAGCCCATTTAATACTGTGTCCAGTGATGGGACTGTTATCTCCCCTGACACTCACACTAAATTGCTAGGAGTGACCATTGATAATAACCTCAAATTTGATCAGCATATAAATCAAACCATTAAAAAAATCCACAAAAACTGGGCAGTCTATATAAAAATAAACCATTTCTAACATAATCTGCTAGGATAACAATTGCTCAAACTCACCTCCTTTCCACACTATTTTATGCCTCACCCATTCTCACCAACTTACCCAAAATTGGAATTGCAAAACTCAACACCTGTTACAATCAAATTGAAAAATTTGTTACCAGTGTCCCCTACCGAGCCCACTACTGTCATTCCCTAAAACAACTTGGCTGGCTTGAATTCCCTAATCTCCTAAACTATCATCAACTTTCCTTTGCCCACAATCTCCTACTACTCCCAGACAAAACTCCACCTCTGGCCAGTCTACTAGAACTAGACAACTTTGCTCTAGCGACAAAAACATAATCAAGGTCCAACAACACAGCAGGGGACTCCCTCTTCCCTAACTACATAGGCAAAATTTGGAACACCCTACCTACTGCTATTACCTCAGCAGGCTCAAAGGTAACATTTAAAAGACTCCTGAAAGAACACCTAAAGCACACATGGCTATGCACATATTCCCCACCTGGCTGACCCCCCCACCCTCTCCCCTTACTCTTTCCCTCTGACTTCAGCTTCATCACAAAAAGAATGCAGCTTCTCTAGCTTTCTTCCAGTTCCACCTCTAATTCTAACCCCTTAGTCACCCATATGTCACTGCTAGGACACTGTTATCTATCCGCTAAACTCTACTTTTCTCTTTACACCTCTACTCTAACCTTATACTTAAGCTACTTACGCTTCCTGATTTTCTTACTTTACCTGTTATTCAATTTCCTATCTATGTCTCTTCTCCTGCTACTATACTCCCTACTATGTCTAATCTTTGCTCTCTTTGTTGCTATGCTCCCTACTGTGGCTAACTTGCTCACAAGTCAGCTGTATAAAGCAAAAACTGCAACCCCTACTAACAATGTTCACCATTATGTAATGCCTCAACCTAAAACTGTAAAAGATGTGTTCAGTCTATGTAAATATGTTAAATCGGGTCTATATTAGAACACCAAAGTTTTAAAACTTCGAATGTTCTAATATCGACCCCTATTCAATGAACACTTAAAATATCAAACATGCAGAACAGCGAATTTTTTCCCAGGGAAAAAATTTGCTGTTTCGAAACACACACACACAACACAAGCACACCAAAAAAACAGCAATCCACACAAACACACTTAAAATCCTACATCTAACCCTACACTAAACTGTACATACACTACTATCTATCCACTTACCTTAACCCAAACCCTAACCCTAAGGATTGTCACTATCGCACACTCACCTCACCTGTGCCCTAACCCTAACTGACCTACCACGCCCTAACCCTAATGTCCGTCACAATCGCACACTTACCTGAACCCGACCCGTAACTTTCCACCACTGAAAATAGCGAAGCCACAGAAATGGCCAACCGAATTCTTTCCCTAGGAAAAAATTTGGTGTTCTGCAGCTTCGCTATTTTCAGCATTCGCTGAATGGTAGTCGATATTAGTACATTCTAATTTTCAAAACTTCGATGTTCTAATATATACCCACTAAATCTTAAGCTTCAATGCTATGTTATGTTACTAGTCAATGTTAAGTTTTGTACTATTTAAATTTGAATGCTTCTGTATACAGCTTATATTTTCCTTAAAATTTAACTGTGGAGCTTTTCTCCCCGGGCCTCCTCTGAAAATGGACTTGCATCCACTCAGAGTTTCCCGGTCAACAAATAAATAACCAGATTGAGTGCATTTTTATGAAGTGATTAATTGAACTATAATTACCCTACAATCCTCTCCCCAAATGATGCAGCTTTACTTAATGAAATAAAATGAATATTCAACCATGTTATTTGTTGAGGAACAACAGTGACCTGAAGCTCTATTAATATTTGCAGGACTAACATGTCCTATACAAATTCAGCATATGTAAGCTTTCAAAGCTTTGGGTATTCCTCTCCACAATCTTATCAGTACCAAGATAGATGAACAGGACAATTACTGTCCCTCAGGGCTTACGTGTCATATCCACATGTAGAAATAATACCATAAACTCATTAAGCATGTGCAACACACATGCATGATGTTAAACAGCAGCTGACATAGCCCATTTCTTGAAGGGGACTGCAGGAGACAGTAGTCATGTGAGGATGAGAGGCATTTAAGTGAAGTGTAATGGAGGTACAGCATGCAACCAATGATCTTCACATTAGAATCAACAGTTTACACAACTGCAGAAGAGATCTCTTGTTGAAATCATACCGCAGTCCCTTCTGCCTTCTATGGTGGCAGTGAAAGGTCATGGCACTCCACATGTGCTATTGTACAAATGAAAGGGGATGGCCCCCACATGCTGTCAGTGTGTGTGTGAGGGGGTGGGATATGTGTGTGTGTTGTGAGTGTACAATTACTGAGTGTTGAGTAGGATGGATAGAATGGAGGAATATTAATTAATGGCTCCCACTCATGCACACGTGCGCACACAAACACACACACACACACCTACCTGTGTGTGGTATGAGAGTGAGACAAGTAATGAAAAAAAAAATTGCTTTCAAGAAAAACTAGCACTTAGTAGCCATCAGCAACAAGAAGTAAGCCCATGTTGGCCAACTTTTCCTGATTCCACAGAATGTCCCTGATTTGGGCTCATGTTTTTGTCCTGTCCATTATTAAAAAAAATTTTTGGTAAATTACTGAGGATTAACATAAGTGAGTAATGCCAGAAATTACAGTTTCATACTTCTTTTTGTCCAGAAAGTGAATGTTGATGCAAAATCTGTTCTGTTTTTAAATGAATTAGTGAAGTATCTGAAATTGCCCCTAATTTTGGGCTTTTGTCCACCCATTATATTTATCTTTGGCCAGAATTCTTTCTTGAGCAAAGAAATTGAGAGGTATGAAGTAGCCACAAATGTTTACAGATACATAATAAGAAAGATCATGAAGGGTATTTATTTAAAACAAGTGGCAGATGACGATCTGAAAGCATTCTTCTTGACAGGCACTGTATATCATAAGAAATATGACTAGAACTGTGATAAGCTGAAAAGAAGAGATGTTGCTAAAGAAGCAGGTGAGAACAGAAGCCACGTGCAACCCTCTGATGGTGTGTGCATAGTTTTGTTGACATAAGGAAGGAACAGCAGTTATTAGGAGATACAAATAGTTCAGCAGATGGGACTGCTGCGTTCTGGCTGGAATAACATAATTTGAAATTCAGAGCTAATCTGCTGTTTAGTGCAGTCTAGCATGTAAATGTATTTTAAACAAAATCCACTTATTCTAGAAAAAGAACATTTTTCTTTACATTAATTTATTTTCAGAACAAGAAAAAGAATGCTTTTCTTTGTAAGTGGCAAGAAAGGTGCTTACAATAATATTGCAGCCTTGCTTTATAGCATTAAAGAGTGCAAAGCCAGGTATGATCCCTACCTAAATACAAGACATACTGCCAAGACTATGTCTTTTCAGCATAGGAAGGAGGAAATCCTGCATGAAATATCATGTATTAGAAAGGATTTAAAAGGATTATAGTGAAATGTGCTTTTTACAAGTGCTCTGAGTAAAAAAGCAGATGAAATGGCGTCACTGGCTAAAGTCTATGTATATGTACGTCAACAATCAATTTTATTGCACTACCATACCAACCAACTAAGGGTCAGAGAAAAGAAAATAAGTTGAGGGAAACTGCTTTCAAAGACTAAAATATGTTGTGGTCCTATGACAATAAATGTCAGGTAGAGTGACAAAAAGCCATTTAGCTGTAGGTCGTTATGTTAATGCAGTAGTTACTGGCTATCAAATGATAATGCAAACTGTTATAAAATTAGAACATTTAAGTTCAGAATGCACTTTGACAGCTGTTGTATGTACCTCCAGCTGAGTTGGTAACAGATGCTTAAGTAACATCAGTAGTTATTTCCTGTTTTGCATCATAGGGCATCAAGGAGAAATGGAATAGGAATGGTTAAAATGTAGATGCATGCATTTTCACAGCAGATAAAGACAGCTTGGCCCTTCTAGTATGCCCAGTGCCTAAATAATGGATAAGATGCAATTCAGACTTATCAATCAGCTTATTTTCTGCATACAACATTCATGCTATGTCTATCACATGCATTTTTAGATTCCCTTTGTATGGTCGATCCCACCATGTCTTCATGAAGACTGTTGAAATCATATACCACCTTTTCTGTGAAGAAGTACTTCAAATCATTCCTAAGATTTTTCACTTTTGTCTTCAGATTGCTTCATTGTGATCTTATAAATGTCTTTCAGGAAAGGTAGTAACCAAATATACCTTCAAAAATGTGTTGAAGTATTTCAAGGGTTCTGTCATAACCTCAACAGTCACCACCACATCATGTGCTCAGAACTATGCATGCTAAACTCTTTCAGTCTCTCTCTCTCTATGTTTTCCAGTATAAACAAGGCAGCATTTAATTTAACCTCATCTGGCATGTGGACATGCTTCTATCCTGCCTAAGTCTTTAAAAAGATACATGATCATGAAGAAGAGGCCTTACCAGCTACCTATACAGGGAACATAGTATATTGCATTGACTGGTCAACCTCTTCTTATGAACCAGCATTCCTTTCACTCTGCTAACTTTACGTTTAGGTTGTCAGAGATAATTATTAGCATGTCCCTTTTGTTGATGCTACTACTTTCTATTCTACTGTATTCAGCTTTCATGGGTATCTCCAATGGACCATTTTGCATTTTATGCCCCAAATTTAAGATAACATTTTTTAGACCATAACTACAAACTGGGAGTTCACTTGTCTTTTTTACACCAATACTGTGTATCCTCCTTTTGCATAACTTAATGAGTCCAGAGAAAGTCCAATGTTTTCTTTCAGACATCCTGCAATTAAATAATAGAATGGAAAGGGTCAGTCCCATACTTATTACAGTGCTACCCAGCTAGTAAACATCCTTTCATGAGACTAAACTCCATTTACTACTACTTTATGTGTTCTAGTTTTCTCTTACAGCTCCAGGGTCTCACATTTCAATCTTGACCTTTAGTCATTGTCTGTGTGCAGCTTTTATGTTCCCCGTGTCTGCTTGAGTTTTCTCTGAATACTTAGATATACTTCCCCATCCCCAAATACTGGCTAAACAACTAAACTAAAATGTGTGAATATGTGTGCATGTAGACACACACACTCTGTAATTACTGTAATTACTCTTGTTTTTTTGGCCTGGGTTGTGACTGAAGAGGGTCCATAGACTAGCCCATTTACCTGGTTAACAAATGATAAATTAATAGAGAAAGACACAGGGGGAGATATATAGACCTAGTACCAGCCTTTTTTCCATGCTACTGTTCTGTGACCCGCTGCATCTCTTTCTAATGTGTTCACTATTTTTTTGAGTGACATCATCCACATTGGATTCTTTGTTAAACAATAAACAGGACATTCCATACCCCTTTGTGATCTATTTTTTTAATCTGTTAACCAGGTAAGCCCACTAGACAAAGTTTCCATTTTCAAGGTGACCCAAGAGCACTCTCTAAGTGACTTGATTGGAGTCACACAGTATACATATGGAGGAGATGGACTCAATCCCCATATTCTTGACTCCAGGAAGCAGTTTACCAGCTGCTCAAAACCTTAATTCTCTGGATTAACAACTTTTGTTATTGAGTGAAAAAATGCTATTACACTTTCACCACCCTCTCACTTGAGTAAAAGTCCCATTGTTTTCTTGATCCACAAACAGAAACAGTTATTTGTTCTTTCATATCTCTTTAATTGATTCACAGGTTTTAAAACATTAGGACAAGAAGTCTGAGATGACATCCTTGTTAAGTTTAGCAAAAACTTTTCCATGTGAAAAATGAATGGAAATTAAAACATTAGTAGACAAAAATCAGACAGCAACTTAATATGCTAAAAACAAAAGAAAAAAATATTAGGAGAAGGATCAGATGAGAGAATGTGGAAAATCCATAAATATACTGGCAAGTACAGAAATCTTCTAGAACAATCTCATGTTAACCAAAATTTGATGCAGGAATAGTTAACGAGGTGAACTGAAACCATAAGATTGAACATTTAATAATGACAGCCCAGGATATTGGACTATGTACGTGCTGGTTTACAAAATCTATTGAAAAGGGGGGAGAAACAGAGAAATGCAAGTTCTGTAAAAAAACAACTGGAAATAGTTGCACATCTTGTTGCTAGGTATGATACACTCATGGCAAAGGGCCTACATGCTGAAAAGCCCAATAATGTGACAAGGCAGTTGTACTGAGGATTGTGCAAACATTACATTATAAAAGTAGCTGAGAAACATGGGAAACATGAAATATAAAGAATTATTCAGAGTTTTATAGATTAGTACTAGGCTAGCTGCTCTTGTAGGCCATCCTAAACCAAGTTAATTCCCCTTTCAGGGGCAAGAACCCTGTAACTCATGTCTGTGGGGTAAACACCTAAACCATCATGCCAAACTCCAACCCCAAGTAAATACTAGGCAATTAGTTTGCAGACTATTGTAACTCTAGCTGATAACTATACAGTGACCAGTGGTCAGAATCAAACTCTGCACCTTGTGTCTTGTGAGATGAAGACCTTGACCATTGCATTAACCCCACTCACCTTACATCAACCTCACCCACCCTTATGTGAAGGCTTCAATCCACCAGTGGATATTAGTGTTATTACCATAATGAGCACTGACTAACTTCAGACTTTGAAGAGAATCCATTTAGACCTCAATATCTTCAATCGCCATGGTCATGGTAGTTCTACTCATGCAGAAGCATTGTTTATACAGTCCCAAAACAGCCTTATTTCACACTGGATTTTCCTGGGTCTGCCCATCTTTTGCAGTAATTAACTAAAAAGTGGTGTTCAGTTGACAGATCAGCACTTCTGCTCCAAATGACCAGAATGGCCTCAAGCCTGATGGCATGACTGCAAAATTGAGATTTAATCTTTGTACCATGATGGTCTGGTATCAAGTACAGTCTTAAACATTTTTGTGTTTGAACATTGTATTAGCTGCAGAGAAGCCTTGACTGTCAGAGTAGTCCAAAATTATTTAATTATTCGTGTTCATATCAGGTAAATCATTTCCGCCTAGTCATGTCCAACCATCATTCCCCATGTGAGCATTGAAGTCTTCCAGGAGAATTACCGATCTTATTAGTATCTTGAATGGTGACATATCGGGATAAAGGCCTGAGTATGGCCTGGCAACCAGAGTGTGAATAGCAGTTTGGGCACTTGATGGCACAGCCAGAAAGGATGGGTGAGGCCATCTTGGGGTGTGTGGGCAAGGGATGTTTATCTCATGGGATCTGCTATTATCAGCAGTTCAAAAAAATAGATTCAAGAAAACCAGATATAGTAATCCATGACAAAAAGACAAAAGTAGCATTGATTATTGAAATTGCTGCTCCCAGTGATTCCAGTGTCTTGCATACAGAGAGACACAAGTCATAAAATATCAGGATTTGTAGGCAGAAATGAGAGCAATGTGGAAGAAAGATATACAGATAGCTCCAATAGTAGAAGGAGCAATGGGTCTAGCAAAAAAAGAATTTACATGTTACCGCCATATGAATTACAGAAGGAGGCAATTCTGGGCACATTGCAGGTGCTGAAAAGAACATTCCTAGCTAACATCAAAAACTGAAACAATACTAATTTCATGAACCGTAATCATGCCCTGACTTAGTAAATTGGTCACTTCCCATCATGGTATCAGAATCCCAAAAGGAGTGGCGAAATTAAACTGATAAAATTCTTTGGAGGTTCTTTTAACTGTTAGAATTAACGCAACCATGATACTCTTAAGGAAAAACAGGAAGACTTAAAGTTATAGACATTCTGCAGATTAAATTTCACAGCCCAGTACTTTCAGTAAAAACAAATTGTATCCTACATCCTCTGTTTAAGTTTACAGAGTCATCTTGTCTGTACAAAAGTTATTTGGTGCAATTTAAGTGTTTATACCTAATAGAATCATAAATATTATATTTTAAATGTGCCACAATTCTTTATGCTATAAGATTATTTTAGTTTGTAATAAAGTAGCTAAACAATTAACTTGCTGTACAAAAAAAAAAAAACTTAGACCATAAATATTCTATAGATAGAGCTCCCTGATATATTTTGCAACTGGATTAAATACAGTTGTTGCAAACATTTTCTTATGTGCTCCAATATCTGAAGGTGCTCCCTTCAGGTTCTTTCCTCACTGCAGCATTTTGGGGTACAAAATGGACAAAGAAAGCAGTTTGCTTCCTCTTCACCCCCCCCCCAAACACATACACTGAGCTGCAATTGAAATGTCTGCAAAAAAATGAGCTTCCTTTGGTTGATAATTATGTGCTCACGCTGCAGAACAGAACTACAGGTAGAATACGCTTCATAACCAAATGTGACTTCTGTTTTGCAAGGAAACTGTCCCTAACACATGCCAACAATAATCTGTTATAATGACTTTGTATATTTCTGTAAGCGACGTTAAGTCTTTCAATAATATGCAGTGTCAGAGGCACAATAGATAGAACATTCGCTTTTGGCACTGGAAGACCAAAGGCTGTGCATTCTATTTCCTCTCCAGGCCACTAAATTAATTTTAAAATTGCTAGCACTGCAGTGTAACATTTGGGGGTGCTGCACTTTTGAGTGTGCTGTCCTTAGGATGAGACATTAAACCAAGGTTATAACTGCTTGAGTCGGTGGGTGTTCAGGTGAATGTAAAAGATCCCACTGCCCTTACTGAAAACAGTAGGGTCACTTTCCTGGTGTCCTGGCCAAATTTCTCTTTGTAGTATAAATACCATGTCTCCCCTGAAAAGAAATTAAACCTAGTAGGACTAACCCAATCAACAAAAGAACCAAAATAAAACAAAACAAAATACATACATAGTATATAAATAACTAGTACTCATGCAGGATTACAGCCTGTCAGTAATTTGGACCAACATCTATGTAATACTGTAATACTGTGATGCTGCTACTGCCTAAAGTTTACAGATTAAACAACTTTTATTGCAATTATTCACAATCTGTTTCAAACATACATATTTCACTTCCCTAAATAATCAGTCTTTATCACAAGAAAGTTGCCACCAGTTGTGATTCTATTCCCCCCACAACAATCTGTTAAAAGATGCTGATCATTGCTTTCAAATGCGCAGACATGCACACACACTACTTCATAAAAGGTTAAAAAAAAGGTTCTCACAAAGGTAGATATTTAATTAAGCTTGGGTAGTAAGATCTGATACCATACAAAAATGTACTGCCGGACATCTTCTTTCTGAATATACTGGATGCTACTATCTTTCTTCTCTATACTGCTCTACATCCAAAAACCTTATACTAGAGAAAAAAAAATATTTGACTGGTGTAGCTAAACACTGCTGTATGTATATCACCAATATGATGTTCACATTCTTGCTTCTTTTCTTGAGCTTGAGTAGCACCAACAGTCTGCTACCTTTTGTTGAAAAAAAAATAACGATTTTAGAAAAATTTTGATTATAAGAAAACATTGCTTAGCTTGTATTACTCAGGAAATAATACTGTCACTAGTGCACTTTTTTCATATAAACAAACTGCTTATCAAACTCAAAGAAAATATTCTTTAAATGACCTGCGCCTGAGGCGTACAGTGATAAAGCTCAGATTATTGCCCAGGTGAGACAAATTCAATTAGTGCCTAGAGCGCTTGATGGAGCAGTCTGGGTCAGAAATTCTACTCATCATGAGATGAGTACTGGTGCTCCACCCACTAGTTTGCATATGACTCAGCCTCCTTCTGTGGGCAGTTCTGAGTCATGAGTGGGTGTGGCCAGCCATAAAGGGATATGGATGTGGCTACCCGAGCAAGTGAAGGTAGCTATTGCCTGCACATGTGGGGAAGAAAGCAAGCTGTTGGTGTGTGGGCATAAGTGGCCCTTGTGGTGATGAAAGTGCCTACATCACCACCAGGAGATGGGAGGGTTAGGATTTATAAATATGTATTCTTACAGATGGGTTGCTGTGGAGAAAGCAAAGTACTCCTATAGTTACCTGTATGATGGCCCCTTCTGGACAGGCTCTTACCCCCCTCAGCCACTGATACTCAGCTTGTGGAAATGAATGGGCTCATGTCTCATGGGAGGAAGATGTTGATGGTCAGCAGAACTGGGAGCAAAAAGGATATAAAAAGAAAGGAAATTATTCTCTAAACAGAATTTCAACAATTTCTTAAGGAAAGAAAAGCTAAGATTCCTAAACAGAATTCTAAATATTTCAAAAGGAGAGATATCCTTCTATTTTATGGCTTAAAAGAATGTTATCTCCATTATAGGTGAAGCTCTGACTAACTGCAGCTAAGGTGCAGCTACATGTTTTCAGTCCAATCTACAATCGAGAATAAATCTCACAAAACAAAGTCAAATGTTATCACTGTAGAATGAGCTGGTAAATGGAAAGTGGTATGGCCTCCAGGCATAGCCAAAGCCAACCACTGACTCAAACAACTCAGCGAATGAATAATTACTTTTATTATCGGGCATGTTTTTTTTTTCAAATGCATTTATTTAGTTATTGCATTTAGTTCTGCAGCTGCTAAAAATAAGGAGAAAGTAATGGTCATCCTGTATTATAGTATCCGACTTCATCATGTTTAGTTATTTTATTTTTCATTTGTTGACCGGGATGGTCCGACTGGATGAGGTCCGTTTACAGCGGAGGCCTGAGGAGAAAAGCTCTACTTAATTAACACAATAATAATGATATTATACAGAATGTGAAAAACAGTGTTATCATAGCAGCATTTGCGGAAACAGAAAAAAAAACAGTAAAAATTTCTCATCAGCAATAATTACATATATACATTTTGTTAGTTGTGAAGATAAGGACAGAAATCACAACAAAAAAACATATGTCAAGGGATACCATTTATCAATACCATGCTTACTGAGGGTCTAAAGTAGGAGAGAAAGAAAAGGATGGAGGTAGCATGTTTTAGGATTATGTAACACATGGATACTCGGCATCTGTTTATAATCCCCATGATCACATAACTAAAGTCATCCACAAATCATTTTTCCCACTAATCTTTCGGTTATTAAATATTTAAAGTCTGGACCCTGTACAGATTGGTATGATTGTTGCTTTAGGTCATAAGTATTAGCTGTCCATGATTTTGTAAAAAGTCCTTGATTTTGCCTGAGATTTTTGCCCTGTCCCTCTTAATGTCTTTTTTTTTTATTTTTTGGGGGGCAAATCTGTGAAGATTACATCAGTCGATAATTGCAGAGACTGTAGTTTCATATGTATTTTTCAGAAAATGTATGTTGATGCCAAACCTGTTGCACTGTTAACATTCTAAGTGAATGATAGTAATATTTACAGATTGCCCATGATTTAAGGCATTTCTGTGTCTATTATTTTTGTCTTTTCCCAGATGTCTTGAGTAAAGACGTTGAGAGCTATATATTAGAGTCATGGAGTTATATATCTTTCCATCTATTTAATGACATCAATAATGTTTTTTTTGTATTGGCTGTTCTGCATGCACATTTGGAAGAGGTGGAACTTACTTCTGAGTTACACTGAAAAGGTTCAGTGAATCCCATTCTTTAGCAGAAGTTGAAGGAGAACAGACGCTTTATTGCTACACTCCTAAATTATGACCTACAGTTTCAGGAACAGAAAATGGAGAGGACAGTAGCTACACCTATTGGAGAAGGGTCTACTTCAGAAGACCGAAATACCACACAACACTGACTTTCACAGTCCTGAGAAGAGAAGGCCGACAACATCAAAAAGCCAATGTCCCGGAACACCAACTGCAAATTCCAGGTAAGTAACCACTTGTCCAAAAAATATAATATTAAATCCAAAGCAAATTAAACTCACAGATGTGGGGGCAAGACACCCCCTAACTAAATATACCAACTCCATGGTCACACTACAGAGGGAGTAAGGGGCAAAGTTCAACATGGTGGCCAAGTGGTTACTTACCTAGAGTTCATAGTCAGTGTTCGAGAGTGTCAGTTTTCTGATGTTGTCAGCCTTCTCGTTTTGGGATTGTGAAAGTCAGTGTTGTGGTATTTCAGCATTCCAAAGTAGACCGCTGGAGAACCATCAACTTACTCACTGACAAGCAAACAACAGAAAGGGAGGACTGGCCACAACATGCTTTTACCACATCTGTGGATAGGAAAGGCTTCCCCCAAAAAAGCAAAGTTAAAGGTTTTAGTTATGCAAATGATGAATACACAGCAACTGGCTAACTTAAAACAGTCCTATAGCTGGTAATAGAGCAGATATGGAAGAGTGTCACAGCCATTAAAATTAAAAAAGCACCTATACAGTAGTACCCAGAGATAGACAACAGCTTCAGATTTGACTGATTCATGCTGATGCATCAGTGGCTGTAAATGTGGTATGCTTATATCTAATGTGCCCCTCTGTGGTAGTGTTGTTTATCTAGACAGTGGCTGTAAATGTGGTATGGTTATATGTGCATCTCTGTGGTAGTGTTTATATAGACAGTGGCTGTAAATGTGGTATGCTTATATTTAATGTGCCTCTCTGTGGTAGTGTTGTTTCTATAGACAGTGGCTATAAATGTGGTATGATTACATTTAATGTCCGTCTCTGTGGTAATGTTTATATAGACAGTAGCTATAAATGTGGCATACTTATATTTAATGTGTTTCTCTGTGGTAGTGTTGTTTATGTAGACAGTGGCTGTAAACGTGGTCTGCTTATATTAATGTGTGCCTCTGTGGTAGTATTGTTTATATAGACTCTTCAAGTATAAACACAGAAGTTCAGCTTTCTCAGAAAACTCCTGCAAAATCTAATGAAATACAGTAGTTCTAGATGCAACACTGTCTCAGTCCTTGGTGAGGGATTCCTGAAACTTCCTGAAACACCCAAATTAGTTTGAAAAGCACATCATAGGACTGGAATTCTGAGTTTTGCCTGCAGCTGCAGGTATTCACATAGCAGCTGGATTACGACTAGTTCCATGATTTATTGCTTCCTTTATTTGCATACAAGTCATGCTAAAATATTGAGAGAATTTTGCAAATTACTGGCATGAAGTCCTGCAATTCCGGTTCCATGTCAATGTCCAGGAGCTAATACCACCACAGCTGATTACACTCTGGTTATTTCATGCTCAGAGCGATTTAATTGTGCAGCTAATGGTGTGATTTATATTGCTGTCTGAAATTCTTGTTTAGCACATTATGTGGCAAAGCAGAAAGCAGATTATAGCAAAGCATGCAGAAACAAATGATGGCATTAAAAATGTCAGATAGTAATAATGCACCATTCAAACATTCTATAATGTGTGTTCATTTTAGGAAGTTTGAATTTTCTAGTATTGTCAAGGTAAAGAAAAATTCTTGGAAAAGTGATTGAGAGAATACAGTGCTGTACAGAAAATAGGCATAGGTGATGAAATTAAATTCCATGCTTTATCTTATATTGAATGATTGTATTTATACTAGTCCAGTCTTAAAGATGAGGGCCAATAGTCTACAAGTTTTAGAGATTTTTGTATGTATTTAAACCTATGATGTATTATTGTTAATCAAGTTAGACAAAAGTACTCAAATATTATAATAAATTCTTTGTGGTGGATTTTGTTTGTTGGTATACCATATTTATTTCCCTTTAGACACAGCATGGTTGTACCAGAAATGTCTGTACCTGTATATGTAAATTATAGGAAAAATAACTGCATGTTGGTTATACCAAGAGGACAATGTCCTGTGCAAGGACAGTTAATTCCAGTCTATGATTTATATTCCATTTAGGGAGTCTTTTCTACATTTTGCTTCAACAGCCTAGATTGTATAACAACTGTAATCCATTTTCTTGATAAATGTTATTTATTATATGAGTGATCATCAGAAGATTTTAAGTATTAATCTGTATTTTGTTGACTGGCATGTCAGGCTTAATGTAGCACATATTCATTGAAGGTCAGGTCGGAATAACTCAGCACTGAAAATACACACGACATGATGACATGATTAGATAGCAAACAAAAAAGCACTGAAACTGATAAAACAAAAGAGAAACGCACTCCAAAGCAGATTCTAGAACTGCAAAAGAAATTTAATTTAGCGCTTTCGTTAGTTTTACAGTCGACTTCTTCAGAATACAACCATTTTCCAGCTGCTACTACTTTATATAGTCAAGCTGAATCATGTGACATTTCTTTGACTGAAATTAAAACTCTAATTAAAAATCTGTGTTTAAAGTCACAGTTGAATTCGCCGTTAAATTCACAGTTGAATAAACAACCTAATATAGAAACCCATTTTGAAACCGCATGTAAACCTAAACACGGGATTCTAGTGACAACACAGAAAAACACTAATACGTTAATAACTGCTGACAATTCAACTCTGCCTAACAACAAATATTGAATAAAAAGCACAATAAAAGTCAAAAGCCATATACTTTCTGCATTAAGGAGCTCAACAGTTTA